>NW_027476425.1:0-239928 GCF_051020955.1 Megalopta genalis | reverse complement strand
GCTAATCCAATTGTTTCGCATGGATTCTAACATAAACCTTCTACTTCGCATTGATTTGAGGCTAAATCATGTGTTTGGCATGGATTTGAATCTAACTCGTTTGTTTCGCATGCTGTTGAAGTTAAATCATGTATATCACATGTATTTGAAGCTATATCATTTGTTTCGCATGGATTCGAAGATAACCCTTCTAATTCGCATTCATTGGAACCTAAATCATGTGTTTCGCATGGATTTGAAGCTAACTCGTTTGTTTCGCATGCTGTTGAGGCTAAATCATGTATATCACAAGTATTTGAAGTTAAACAATTTGTTTCGCATGGTTTCGAAGATAATCCATATACTTCGCATTGATTTGAAGCTAAACCATGTGTTTCGCATGGGTTTGAAGCTAACTCGTTTGTTTCGCCTGCATTTGAAGCTATATCACTTATATTCACAAGTATGTGAAGCTAAATCATTCGTTTCGCATGGATTTGAAGCTAAGCCATCAACTTCGCGTTGACTTGATGCTAAATCATGTGTTTCGCATGGATTTGAAGCTACCTCGTTTGTTTCGCATGCTGTTGAAGCTGAATCATGTATATCACAAGTATTTGTAGCTATATCATATGTTTCGCATGGATTCGAAGATAACCCTTCTAATTCGCATTGATTTGAAGCTAAATCATGTGTTTCGCATGGATTTGAAGCTAACTCGTTTGTTTCGCATGCAGTTGAAGCTGAATCATGAATATCACAGGTATTTGAAGCTAATCTATTCGTTTCGCATGGATTCGAAGATAACCCTTCTTCTACGCATTGATTTGAAGCTAAACCATGTGTTTCGCATGGGTTTGAAGCTAACTCGTTTGTTTCGCCTGCATTTGAAGCTATATCACTTATATTCACAAGTATGTGAAGCTAAATCATTCGTTTCGCATGGATTTGAAGCTAAGCCATCAACTTCGCGTTGACTTGATGCTAAATCATGTGTTTCGCATGGATTTGAAGCTACCTCGTTTGTTTCGCATGCTGTTGAAGCTGAATCATGTATATCACAAGTATTTGTAGCTATATCATATGTTTCGCATGGATTCGAAGATAACCCTTCTAATTCGCATTGATTTGAAGCTAAATCATGTGTTTCGCATGGATTTGAAGCTAACTCGTTTGTTTCGCATGCAGTTGAAGCTGAATCATGAATATCACAGGTATTTGAAGCTAATCTATTCGTTTCGCATGGATTCGAAGATAACCCTTCTTCTACGCATTGATTTGAAGCTAAATCATGTGTTTCGCATGGGTTTGAAGCTAACTCGTTTATTTCGCATGCTGTTGAAGCTAAATCATGTATATCACAAGTATATGAAACTAATCCATTTGTTTCGCATGGTTTCGAAGATAAGCCTTCTACTTCGCATTGATTTGAGATAGATCATGTGTTTCGCATGGATTTGAATCTAACTCGTTTGTTTCGCATGCTGTTGGAACTAAATCATGTATATCACAAGTATTTGAAGCTATATCATTTGTTTCGCATTTATTCGAAGATAAGCCTTCTACTTCGCATTGATTTTAATCTAAATCATGTGTTTCGCATGGATTTGAAGCTAACTCGTTTGTTTCGCATGCAGTTGAAGCTGAATCATGTATATCACAAGTATTTGAAGCTAAACCATTTGATTCCCATGGATTTGAAGCTAAGCTTTCTACTTAGCATTGATTTGAAGATAAATCATGTTTTTCGCTTGGACTTGAAGTTAACTCGTTTGATTCGCATGCTGTTGAAGCTAAATCATGTATATCACAAGTATTTGAACCTATATCATATGTTTCGCATGGATTCGAAGATAAGCCTCCTACTTCGCATTGATTTGAAGATAAATCATGTGTTTCGCATGGATTTGAATCTAACTCGTTTGTTTCGCATGCTGTTGGAACTAAATCAAGTATATCACAAGTATTTGAAGCTATATCATTTGTTTCGCATGGATTCGAAGATAACCCTTCTAATTCGCATTCATTGGAACCTAAATCATGTGTTTCGCATGGATTTGAAGCTAACTCGTTTGTTTCGCATGCTGTTGAAGCTAAATCATGTATATCACAAGTATTTGAAGCTATATCATTTGTTTCGCATGGATTGGTAGATACTCCTTCTAATTCGCATTGATTTGGAGCTAAATCGTGTGTTTCGCATGGATTTGAAGCTAACTCGTTTGTTTCGCATGTTGATGAAGCTAACTCAAGTGTATCACAAGTATTTGAAGCTAAACCATTTATTTCGCATGGATTCGAAGATAAGCCTCCTACTTCGCATTGATTTGAAGCTAAATCATGTGTTTCGCATGTATTTGAAGCTAACTCGTTTGTTTCGCATGCTGTTGAAGCTAAATCAAGTGTATCGCAAGTATTTGAAGCTAAACCATTTGCTTCGCATGGATTCGAAGATCAGCCTTTTACTTCGCATTGATTAGATGCTAAATCATGTGTTTCGCATGGGTTTGAAGCTAACTCGTTTGTTTCGCCTGCATTTGAAGCTATATCACTTATATTCACAAGTGTGTGAAAAAGCTAAATCATTCGTTTCGCATGGATTTGAAACTAAGCCATCAACTTCGCGTTGTCTTGATGCTAAATCATGTTTTTCGCATGGATTTGAAGCTAACTCGTTTGTTTCGCATGCTGTTGAAGAGAAATCATGTATATCACAAGTATTTGAAGTTAAACAATTTGTTTCGCATGGATTCGAAGATAATCCATATACTTCGCATTGATTTGAAGCTAAATCATGTGTTTCTTATGGATTTGAATCTAACTCGTTTGTTTCGCATGCTGTTGAAACTAAATCATGTATATCACAAGTATTTGAAGCTATATCATTTGTTTCGCATGTATTCGAAGATGAGCCTTCTACTTCGCACTGATTTTAATCTATATCATGTGTTTCGTATGGATTTGAAGCTAACTCGTTTGTTTCGCATGCAGTTGAAGCTAAATCATGTATATCACAAGTATTTGAAGCTATATCATTTGTATCGCATGGATTGGTAGATACTCCTTCTAATTCGCATTGATTTGGAGCTAAATCGTGTGTTTCGCATGGATTTGAAGCTAACTCGTTTGTTTCGCATGTTGTTGAAGCTAACTCAAGTGTATCACAAGTATTTGAAGCTAAACCATTTATTTCGCATGGATTCGAAGATAAGCCTCCTACTTCGCATTGATTTGAAGCTAAATCATGTGTTTCGCATGTATTTGAAGCTAACTAGTTTGTTTCGCATGCTGTTGAAGCTAAATCAAGTGTATCGCAAGTATTTGAAGCTAAACCATTTGCTTCGCATGGATTCGAAGATCAGCCTTTTACTTCGCATTGATTAGATGCTAAATCATGTGTTTCGCATGGGTTTGAAGCTAACTCGTTTGTTTCGCCTGCATTTGAAGCTATATCACTTATATTCACAAGTGTGTGAAAAAGCTAAATCATTTGTTTCGCATGGATTCGAAGATAACCCTTCTACTTCGCATTGATTTGAAGTTAAATCTTGTGTTTCGCATGGATTTGAATCTAACTCGTTTATTTCGCATGCTGTTGAATCTAAATCATGTATATCGCAAGTATATGGAGCTAATCCAATTGTTTCGCATGGATTCGAAGGTAAGCCTTCCACTTCGCATTGATTTGAAGCTAAATCATGTGTTTCGCATGGATTTGAAGTTAACTCGTTTGTTTCGCATGCAGTTGAAGCTAAATCATGTATATCACAAGTATTTGCAGCTAAACCATTTGTTTCGCATGGATTCGAAGATAACCCTTCTACTTCGAATTGATTTGAAGTTAAATCATGTGTTTCGCATGGATTTGAATCTAACTCGTTTATTTCGCATGCTGTTGAAGCTAAATCATGTATATCGCAAGTATATGAAGCTAATCCAATTGTTTCGCATGGATTCGAACATAAGCCTTCTACTTCGCATTGATTTGAAGCTAAATCATGTGTTTCGCTTGGATTTGAAGATAACTCGTTTGTTTCGCATGCTGTTGAAGCTAAATCGTGTATATCACAAGTATTTGAAGCTAAACCATTTGTTTCGCATGGATTCGAAGATAAGCCTCCTACTTCGCATTGATTTGAAGCTAAATCATGTGTTTCGCATGGATTTGAAGCTAACTCGTTTGTTTCGCATGCAGTTGAAGCTGAACCATGTATATCACAAGTATTTGAACCTAAACTATTCGTTTGCATGGATTCGAAGGTAAGTCTTCCACTTCGCATTGATTTGAAGCAAAATCATGTGTTTCGCATGGATTTGAAGTTAACTCGTTTGTTTCGCATGCAGTTGAAGCTAAATCATGTAAATCACAATTATTTGAAGCCAAACCGTTTGCTTCGCATGGGTTTGAAGCTAACTCGTTTGTTTCGCCTGCATTTGAAGCTATATCACTTATATTCACAAGTATATGAAGCTAAATCATTCGTTTCGCATGGATTTGAAGCTAAGCCATCAACTTCGCGTTGATTTGAAGCTAAATCATGTGTTTCGCATGGATTTGCAAGTTAACTCGTTTGTTTCGCATGCAGTTGAAGCTAAATCATGTATATCACAAGTATTTGCAGCTAAACCATTTGTTTCGCATGGATTCGAAGATAACCCTTCTGCTTCGCATTGATTTGAAGTTAAATCTTGTGTTTCGCATGGATTTGAATCTAACTCGTTTATTTCGCATGCTGTTGAATCTAAATCATGTATATCGCAAGTATATGAAGCTAATCCAATTGTTTCGCATGGATTCGAAGGTAAGCCTTCCACTTCGCATTGATTTGAAGCTAAATCATGTGTTTCGCATGGATTTGAAGCTAACTCGTTTGTTTCGCATGCAGTTGAAGCTGAACCATGTATATCACAAGTATTTGAACCTAAACTATTCGTTTGCATGGATTCGAAGGTAAGTCTTCCACTTCGCATTGATTTGAAGCAAAATCATGTGTTTCGCATGGATTTGAAGTTAACTCGTTTGTTTCGCATGCAGTTGAAGCTAAATCATGTAAATCACAATTATTTGAAGCCAAACCGTTTGCTTCGCATGGGTTTGAAGCTAACTCGTTTGTTTCGCCTGCATTTGAAGCTATATCACTTATATTCACAAGTATATGAAGCTAAATCATTCGTTTCGCATGGATTTGAAGCTAAGCCATCAACTTCGCGTTGATTTGAAGCTAAATCATGTGTTTCGCATGGATTTGAAGTTAACTCGTTTGTTTCGCATGCAGTTGAAGCTAAATCATGTATATCACAAGTATTTGCAGCTAAACCATTTGTTTCGCATGGATTCGAAGATAACCCTTCTGCTTCGCATTGATTTGAAGTTAAATCTTGTGTTTCGCATGGATTTGAATCTAACTCGTTTATTTCGCATGCTGTTGAATCTAAATCATGTATATCGCAAGTATATGAAGCTAATCCAATTGTTTCGCATGGATTCGAAGGTAAGCCTTCCACTTCGCATTGATTTGAAGCTAAATCATGTGTTTCGCATGGATTTGAAGTTAACTCGTTTGTTTCGCATGCAGTTGAAGCTAAATCATGTATATCACAAGTATTTGCAGCTAAACCATTTGTTTCGCATGGATTCGAAGATAACCCTTCTACTTCGCATTGATTTGAAGTTAAATCATGTGTTTCGCATGGATTTGAATCTAACTCGTTTATTTCGCATGCTGTTGAAGCTAAATCATGTATATCGCAAGTATATGAAGCTAATCCAATTGTTTCGCATGGATTCGAACATAAGCCTTCTACTTCGCATTGATTTGAAGCTAAATCATGTGTTTCGCATGGATTTGAATCTAACTCGTTTGTTTCGCATGCTGTTGAAGCTAAATCGTGTATATCACAAGTATTTGAAGCTATATCATATGTTTCGCATGGATTCGAAGATAAGCCTCCTACTTCGCATTGATTTGAAGCTAAATCATGTGTTTCGCATGGATTTGAAGTTAACTCGTTTGTTTCGCATGCAGTTGAAGCTAAATCATGTATATCACAAGTATTTGAAGCCAAACCATTTGCTTCGCATGGATTCGAAAATCAGCCTTCTACTTCGCATTGATTTGAAGATAAATCATGTGTTTCGCATGGATTTGAAGCTAACTCGTTTTTTTCGCATGCAGTTGAAGCTAAATCATGTACATCACAAGTATTTGAAGCTAAACCATTTGTTTCGCATGGATTCGAAGATAATCCATGTTCTTCGCATTCATTTGAAGCTAAATCATGTGTTTCGCATGGATTTGAAGCTAACTCGTTTGTTTCGCATGCTGTTGAATCTAAATCATGTATATCACAAGTATTTGAAGCTATATCATATGTTTCGCATGGATTCGAATATAACCCTTCTAATTCGCATTGATTTGAAGCTAAATCATGTGTTTCGCATGGATTTGAAGCTAACTCGTTTGTTTCGCATGCTGTTGAATCTAAATCATGTATATCACAAGTATTTGAAGCTATATCATATGTTTCGCATGGATTCGAAGATAACCCTTCTAATTCGCATTGATTTGAAGCTAAATCATGTGTTTCGCTTGGATTTGAAGATAACTCGTTTGTTTCGCATGCCGTTGAAGCTAAATCATGTATATCACAAGTATTTGAAGCTAAACCATTTGTTTCGCATGGATTCGAAGATAAGCCTCCTACTTCGCATTGATTTGAAGCTAAATCATGTGTTTCGCATGGATTTGAAGCTAACTCGTTTGTTTCGCATGCAGTTGAAGCTGAACCATGTATATCACAAGTATTTGAACCTAAACTATTCGTTTGCATGGATTCGAAGGTAAGTCTTCCACTTCGCATTGATTTGAAGCAAAATCATGTGTTTCCCATGGATTTGAAGTTAACTCGTTTCTTTCGCATGCAGTCGAAGCTAAATCATGTATATCACAAGTATTTGCAGCTAAACCATTTGTTTCGCATGGATTCGAAGATAACCCTTCTACTTCGCATTGATTTGAAGTTAAATCATGTGTTTCGCATGGATTTGAATCTAACTCGATTATTTCGCATGCTGTTGAAGCTAAATCAAGTATATCGCAAGTATATGAAGCTAATCCAATTGTTTCGTATGGATTCGGACATAAGCCTTCTACTTCGCATTGATTTGAAGCTAAATCATGTGTTTCGCATGGATTTGAATCTAACTCGTTTGTTTCGCATGCTGTTGAAGCTAAATCGTGTATATCACAAGTATTTGAAGCTATATCATATGTTTCGCATGGATTCGAAGATAAGCCTCCTACTTCGCATTGATTTGAAGCTAAATCATGTGTTTCGCATCGATTTGAAGCTAACTCGTTTGTTTCGCATGCAGTTGAAGCTGAACCATGTATATCACAAGTATTTGCAGCTAAACCATTTGTTTCGCATGGATTCGAAGATAACCCTTCTACTTCGCATTGATTTGAAGCTAAATCATGTGTTTCGCATGGGTTTGAAGTTAACTCGTTTGTTTCGCATGCAGTTGAAGCTAAATCATGTATATCACAAGTATTTGAAGCCAAACCATTTGCTTCGCATGGATTCGAAAATCAGCCTTCTACTTCGCATTGATTAGATGCTAAATCATGTGTTTCACATGGATTTGAAGCTAACTCGTTTTTTTCGCATGCAGTTGAAGCTAAATCATGTACATCACAAGTATTTGAAGCTAAACCATTTGTTTCGCATGGATTCGAAGAAAACCCTTCTAGTTCGCATTGATTTGAAGTTAAATCATGTGTTTCGTATGGATTTGAATCTAACTCGTTTATTTCGCATGCTGTTGAAGCTAAATCATGTATAACACAAGTATATGAAGCTAATCCAATTGTTTCGCATGGATTCTAACATAAACCTTCTACTTCGCATTGATTTGAAGCTAAATCATGTGTTTGGCATGGATTTGAATCTAACTCGTTTGTTTCGCATGCTGTTGAAGTTAAATCATGTATATCACATGTATTTGAAGCTATATCATTTGTTTCGCATGGATTCGAAGATAACCCTTCTAATTCGCATTCATTGGAACCTAAATCATGTGTTTCGCATGGATTTGAAGCTAACTCGTTTGTTTCGCATGCTGTTGAAGCTAAATCATGTATATCACAAGTATTTGAAGTTAAACAATTTGTTTCGCATGGTTTCGAAGATAATCCATATACTTCGCATTGATTTGAAGCTAAACCATGTGTTTCGCATGGGTTTGAAGCTAACTCGTTTGTTTCGCCTGCATTTGAAGCTATATCACTTATATTCACAAGTATGTGAAGCTAAATCATTCGTTTCGCATGGATTTGAAGCTAAGCCATCAACTTCGCGTTGACTTGATGCTAAATCATGTGTTTCGCATGGATTTGAAGCTACCTCGTTTGTTTCGCATGCTGTTGAAGCTGAATCATGTATATCACAAGTATTTGTAGCTATATCATATGTTTCGCATGGATTCGAAGATAACCCTTCTAATTCGCATTGATTTGAAGCTAAATCATGTGTTTCGCATGGATTTGAAGCTAACTCGTTTGTTTCGCATGCAGTTGAAGCTAAATCATGTAAATCACAATTATTTGAAGCCAAACCGTTTGCTTCGCATGGGTTTGAAGCTAACTCGTTTGTTTCGCCTGCATTTGAAGCTATATCACTTATATTCACAAGTATATGAAGCTAAATCATTCGTTTCGCATGGATTTGAAGCTAAGCCATCAACTTCGCGTTGATTTGAAGCTAAATCATGTGTTTCGCATGGATTTGAAGTTAACTCGTTTGTTTCGCATGCAGTTGAAGCTAAATCATGTATATCACAAGTATTTGCAGCTAAACCATTTGTTTCGCATGGATTCGAAGATAATCCTTCTGCTTCGCATTGATTTGAAGTTAAATCTTGTGTTTCGCATGGATTTGAATCTAACTCGTTTATTTCGCATGCTGTTGAATCTAAATCATGTATATCGCAAGTATATGAAGCTAATCCAATTGTTTCGCATGGATTCGAAGGTAAGCCTTCCACTTCGCATTGATTTGAAGCTAAATCATGTGTTTCGCATGGATTTGAAGTTAACTCGTTTGTTTCGCATGCAGTTGAAGCTAAATCATGTATATCACAAGTATTTGCAGCTAAACCATTTGTTTCGCATGGATTCGAAGATAACCCTTCTACTTCGCATTGATTTGAAGTTAAATCATGTGTTTCGCATGGATTTGAATCTAACTCGTTTATTTCGCATGCTGTTGAAGCTAAATCATGTATATCGCAAGTATATGAAGCTAATCCAATTGTTTCGCATGGATTCGAACATAAGCCTTCTACTTCGCATTGATTTGAAGCTAAATCATGTGTTTCGCATGGATTTGAATCTAACTCGTTTGTTTCGCATGCTGTTGAAGCTAAATCGTGTATATCACAAGTATTTGAAGCTATATCATATGTTTCGCATGGATTCGAAGATAACCCTTCTAATTCGCATTGATTTGAAGCTAAATCATGTGTTTCGCATGGATTTGAAGCTAACTCGTTTGTTTCGCATGCTGTTGAATCTAAATCATGTATATCACAAGTATTTGAAGCTATATCATATGTTTCGCATGGATTCGAAGATAACCCTTCTAATTCGCATTGATTTGAAGCTAAATCATGTGTTTCGCTTGGATTTGAAGATAACTCGTTTGTTTCGCATGCCGTTGAAGCTAAATCATGTATATCACAAGTATTTGAAGCTAAACCATTTGTTTCGCATGGATTCGAAGATAAGCCTCCTACTTCGCATTGATTTGAAGCTAAATCATGTGTTTCGCATGGATTTGAAGCTAACTCGTTTGTTTCGCATGCAGTTGAAGCTGAACCATGTATATCACAAGTATTTGAACCTAAACTATTCGTTTGCATGGATTCGAAGGTAAGTCTTCCACTTCGCATTGATTTGAAGCAAAATCATGTGTTTCCCATGGATTTGAAGTTAACTCGTTTCTTTCGCATGCAGTCGAAGCTAAATCATGTATATCACAAGTATTTGCAGCTAAACCATTTGTTTCGCATGGATTCGAAGATAACCCTTCTACTTCGCATTGATTTGAAGTTAAATCATGTGTTTCGCATGGATTTGAATCTAACTCGATTATTTCGCATGCTGTTGAAGCTAAATCAAGTATATCGCAAGTATATGAAGCTAATCCAATTGTTTCGTATGGATTCGGACATAAGCCTTCTACTTCGCATTGATTTGAAGCTAAATCATGTGTTTCGCATGGATTTGAATCTAACTCGTTTGTTTCGCATGCTGTTGAAGCTAAATCGTGTATATCACAAGTATTTGAAGCTATATCATATGTTTCGCATGGATTCGAAGATAAGCCTCCTACTTCGCATTGATTTGAAGCTAAATCATGTGTTTCGCATCGATTTGAAGCTAACTCGTTTGTTTCGCATGCAGTTGAAGCTGAACCATGTATATCACAAGTATTTGCAGCTAAACCATTTGTTTCGCATGGATTCGAAGATAACCCTTCTACTTCGCATTGATTTGAAGCTAAATCATGTGTTTCGCATGGGTTTGAAGTTAACTCGTTTGTTTCGCATGCAGTTGAAGCTAAATCATGTATATCACAAGTATTTGAAGCCAAACCATTTGCTTCGCATGGATTCGAAAATCAGCCTTCTACTTCGCATTGATTAGATGCTAAATCATGTGTTTCACATGGATTTGAAGCTAACTCGTTTTTTTCGCATGCAGTTGAAGCTAAATCATGTACATCACAAGTATTTGAAGCTAAACCATTTGTTTCGCATGGATTCGAAGAAAACCCTTCTAGTTCGCATTGATTTGAAGTTAAATCATGTGTTTCGTATGGATTTGAATCTAACTCGTTTATTTCGCATGCTGTTGAAGCTAAATCATGTATAACACAAGTATATGAAGCTAATCCAATTGTTTCGCATGGATTCTAACATAAACCTTCTACTTCGCATTGATTTGAAGCTAAATCATGTGTTTGGCATGGATTTGAATCTAACTCGTTTGTTTCGCATGCTGTTGAAGTTAAATCATGTATATCACATGTATTTGAAGCTATATCATTTGTTTCGCATGGATTCGAAGATAACCCTTCTAATTCGCATTCATTGGAACCTAAATCATGTGTTTCGCATGGATTTGAAGCTAACTCGTTTGTTTCGCATGCTGTTGAAGCTAAATCATGTATATCACAAGTATTTGAAGTTAAACAATTTGTTTCGCATGGTTTCGAAGATAATCCATATACTTCGCATTGATTTGAAGCTAAACCATGTGTTTCGCATGGGTTTGAAGCTAACTCGTTTGTTTCGCCTGCATTTGAAGCTATATCACTTATATTCACAAGTATGTGAAGCTAAATCATTCGTTTCGCATGGATTTGAAGCTAAGCCATCAACTTCGCGTTGACTTGATGCTAAATCATGTGTTTCGCATGGATTTGAAGCTACCTCGTTTGTTTCGCATGCTGTTGAAGCTGAATCATGTATATCACAAGTATTTGTAGCTATATCATATGTTTCGCATGGATTCGAAGATAACCCTTCTAATTCGCATTGATTTGAAGCTAAATCATGTGTTTCGCATGGATTTGAAGCTAACTCGTTTGTTTCGCATGCAGTTGAAGCTAAATCATGTAAATCACAATTATTTGAAGCCAAACCGTTTGCTTCGCATGGGTTTGAAGCTAACTCGTTTGTTTCGCCTGCATTTGAAGCTATATCACTTATATTCACAAGTATATGAAGCTAAATCATTCGTTTCGCATGGATTTGAAGCTAAGCCATCAACTTCGCGTTGATTTGAAGCTAAATCATGTGTTTCGCATGGATTTGAAGTTAACTCGTTTGTTTCGCATGCAGTTGAAGCTAAATCATGTATATCACAAGTATTTGCAGCTAAACCATTTGTTTCGCATGGATTCGAAGATAATCCTTCTGCTTCGCATTGATTTGAAGTTAAATCTTGTGTTTCGCATGGATTTGAATCTAACTCGTTTATTTCGCATGCTGTTGAATCTAAATCATGTATATCGCAAGTATATGAAGCTAATCCAATTGTTTCGCATGGATTCGAAGGTAAGCCTTCCACTTCGCATTGATTTGAAGCTAAATCATGTGTTTCGCATGGATTTGAAGTTAACTCGTTTGTTTCGCATGCAGTTGAAGCTAAATCATGTATATCACAAGTATTTGCAGCTAAACCATTTGTTTCGCATGGATTCGAAGATAACCCTTCTACTTCGCATTGATTTGAAGTTAAATCATGTGTTTCGCATGGATTTGAATCTAACTCGTTTATTTCGCATGCTGTTGAAGCTAAATCATGTATATCGCAAGTATATGAAGCTAATCCAATTGTTTCGCATGGATTCGAACATAAGCCTTCTACTTCGCATTGATTTGAAGCTAAATCATGTGTTTCGCATGGATTTGAATCTAACTCGTTTGTTTCGCATGCTGTTGAAGCTAAATCGTGTATATCACAAGTATTTGAAGCTATATCATATGTTTCGCATGGATTCGAAGATAACCCTTCTAATTCGCATTGATTTGAAGCTAAATCATGTGTTTCGCATGGATTTGAAGCTAACTCGTTTGTTTCGCATGCTGTTGAATCTAAATCATGTATATCACAAGTATTTGAAGCTATATCATATGTTTCGCATGGATTCGAAGATAACCCTTCTAATTCGCATTGATTTGAAGCTAAATCATGTGTTTCGCTTGGATTTGAAGATAACTCGTTTGTTTCGCATGCCGTTGAAGCTAAATCATGTATATCACAAGTATTTGAAGCTAAACCATTTGTTTCGCATGGATTCGAAGATAAGCCTCCTACTTCGCATTGATTTGAAGCTAAATCATGTGTTTCGCATGGATTTGAAGCTAACTCGTTTGTTTCGCATGCAGTTGAAGCTGAACCATGTATATCACAAGTATTTGAACCTAAACTATTCGTTTGCATGGATTCGAAGGTAAGTCTTCCACTTCGCATTGATTTGAAGCAAAATCATGTGTTTCGCATGGATTTGAAGTTAACTCGTTTCTTTCGCATGCAGTCGAAGCTAAATCATGTATATCACAAGTATTTGCAGCTAAACCAATTGTTTCGTATGGATTCGGACATAAGCCTTCTACTTCGCATTGATTTGAATCTAAATCATGTGTTTCGCATGGATTTGAATCTAACTCGTTTGTTTCGCATGCTGTTGAAGCTAAATCGTGTATATCACAAGTATTTGAAGCTATATCATATGTTTCGCATGGATTCGAAGATAAGCCTCCTACTTCGCATTGATTTGAAGCTAAATCATGTGTTTCGCATCGATTTGAAGCTAACTCGTTTGTTTCGCATGCAGTTGAAGCTGAACCATGTATATCACAAGTATTTGCAGCTAAACCATTTGTTTCGCATGGATTCGAAGATAACCCTTCTACTTCGCATTGATTTGAAGCTAAATCATGTGTTTCGCATGGGTTTGAAGTTAACTCGTTTGTTTCGCATGCAGTTGAAGCTAAATCATGTATATCACAAGTATTTGAAGCCAAACCATTTGCTTCGCATGGATTCGAAAATCAGCCTTCTACTTCGCATTGATTAGATGCTAAATCATGTGTTTCACATGGATTTGAAGCTAACTCGTTTTTTTCGCATGCAGTTGAAGCTAAATCATGTACATCACAAGTATTTGAAGCTAAACCATTTGTTTCGCATGGATTCGAAGAAAACCCTTCTAGTTCGCATTGATTTGAAGTTAAATCATGTGTTTCGTATGGATTTGAATCTAACTCGTTTATTTCGCATGCTGTTGAAGCTAAATCATGTATAACACAAGTATATGAAGCTAATCCAATTGTTTCGCATGGATTCTAACATAAACCTTCTACTTCGCATTGATTTGAAGCTAAATCATGTGTTTGGCATGGATTTGAATCTAACTCGTTTGTTTCGCATGCTGTTGAAGTTAAATCATGTATAGCACATGTATTTGAAGCTATATCATTTGTTTCGCATGGATTCGAAGATAACCCTTCTAATTCGCATTCATTGGAACCTAAATCATGTGTTTCGCATGGATTTGAAGCTAACTCGTTTGTTTCGCATGCTGTTGAAGCTAAATCATGTATATCACAAGTATTTGAAGTTAAACAATTTGTTTCGCATGGTTTCGAAGATAATCCATATACTTCGCATTGATTTGAAGCTAAACCATGTGTTTCGCATGGGTTGGAAGCTAACTCGTTTGATTCGCCTGCATTTGAAGCTATATCACATATATTCACAAGTATGTGAAGCTAAATCATTCGTTTCGCATGGATTTGAAGCTAAGCCATCACCTTCGCGTTGACTTGATGCTAAATCATGTGTTTCGCATGGATTTGAAGCTACCTCGTTTGTTTCGCATGCTGTTGAAGCTGAATCATGTATATCACAAGTATTTGTAGCTATATCATATGTTTCGCATGGATTCGAAGATAAACCTTCTAATTCGCATTGATTTGAAGCTAAATCATGTGTTTCGCATGGGTTTGAAGCTAACTCGTTTGTTTCGCCTGCATTTGAAGCTATATCACATATATTCACAAGTATGTGAAGCTAAATCATTCGTTTCGCATGGATTCGAAGCTAAGCCATCAACTTCGCGTTGACTTGATGCTAAATCATGTGTTTCGCATGGATTTGAAGCTACCTCGTTTGTTTCGCATGCGGTTGAAGCTGAATCATGTATATCACAAGTATTTGTAGCTATATCATATGTTTCGCATGGATTCGAAGATAACCCTTCTAATTCGCATTGATTTGAAGCTAAATCATGTGTTTCGCATGGATTTGAAGCTAACTCGTTTGTTTCGCATGCAGTTGAAGCTGAATCATGAATATCACAGGTATTTGAAGCTAATCTATTCGTTTCGCATGGATTCGAAGATAACCCTTCTTCTTCGCATTGATTTGAAGCTAAATCTTGTGTTTCGCATGGGTTTGAAGCTAACTCGTTTGTTTCGCATGCTGTTGAAGCTAAATCGTGTATATCACAAGTATTTGAAGCTATATCATATGTTTCGCATGGATTCGAAGATAAGCCTCCTACTTCGCATTGATTTGAAGCTAAATCATGTGTTTCGCATGGATTTGAAGTTAACTCGTTTGTTTCGCATGCAGTTGAAGCTAAATCATGTATATCACAAGTATTTGAAGCCAAACCATTTGCTCGCATGGATTCGAAGATAAGCCTCCTACTTCGCATTGATTTGAAGCTAAATCATGTGTTTCGCATGGATTTGAAGTTAACTCGTTTGTTTCGCATGCTGTTGAATCTAAATCATGTATATCACAAGTATTTGAAGCTATATCATATGTTTCGCATGGATTCGAAGATAACCCTTCTAATTCGCATTGATTTGAAGCTAAATCATGTGTTTCGCTTGGATTTGAAGATAACTCGTTTGTTTCGCATGCTGTTGAAGCTAAATCATGTATATCACAAGTATTTGAAACTAAACCATTTGTTTCGCATGGATTCGAAGATAAGCCTCCTACTTCGCATTGATTTGAAGCTAAATCATGTGTTTCGCATGGAATTGAATCTAACTCGTTTATTTCGCATGCTGTTGAATCTAAATCATGTATATCGCAAGTATATGAAGCTAATCCAATTGTTTCGCATGGATTCGAAGGTAAGCCTTCCACTTCGCATTGATTTGAAGCTAAATCATGTGTTTCGCATGGATTTGAAGTTAACTCGTTTGTTTCGCATGCAGTTGAAGCTAAATCATGTATATCACAAGTATTTGAAGCCAAACCATATGCTTCGCATGGATTCGAAAATCAGCCTTCTACTTCGCATTGATTAGATGCTAAACCATGTGTTTCATATGGATTTGAAGCTAACTCGTTTTTTTCGCATGCAGTTGAAGCTAAATCATGTACATCACAAGTATTTGAAGCTAAACCATTTGTTTCGCATGGATTCGAAGAAAACCCTTCTAGTTCGCATTGATTTGAAGTTAAATCATGTGTTTCGTATGGATTTGAATCTAACTCGTTTATTTCGCATGCTGTTGAAGCTAAATCATGTATATCGCAAGTATATGAAGCTAATCCAATTGTTTCGTATGGATTCTGACATAAGCCTTCTACTTCGCATTGATTTGAAGCTAAATCATGTGTTTCGCATGGATTTGAATCTAACTCGTTTGTTTCGCATGCTGTTGAAGCTAAATCGTGTATATCACAAGTATTTGAAGCTATATCATATGTTTCGCATGGATTCGAAGATAAGCCTCCTACTTCGCATTGATTTGAAGCTAAATCATGTGTTTCGCATCGATTTGAAGCTAACTCGTTTGTTTCGCATGCAGTTGAAGCTGAACCATGTATATCACAAGTATTTGCAGCTGAACCATTTGTTTCGCATGGATTCGAAGATAACCCTTCTACTTCGCATTGATTTGAAGCTAAATCATGTGTTTCGCATGGATTTGAAGTTAACTCGTTTGTTTCGCATGCAGTTGAAGCTAAATCATGTATATCACAAGTATTTGAAGCCAAACCATATGCTTCGCATGGATTCGAAAATCAGCCTTCTACTTCGCATTGATTAGATGCTAAATCATGTGTTTCATATGGATTTGAAGCTAACTCGTTTTTTTCGCATGCAGTTGAAGCTAAATCATGTACATCACAAGTATTTGAAGCTAAACCATTTGTTTCGCATGGATTCGAAGAAAATCCTTCTAGTTCGCATTGATTTGAAGTTAAATCATGTGTTTCGTATGGATTTGAATCTAACTCGTTTATTTCGCATGCTGTTGAAGCTAAATCATGTATAACACAAGTATATGAAGCTAATCCAATTGTTTCGCATGGATTCTAACATAAACCTTCTACTTCGCATTGATTTGAAGCTAAATCATGTGTTTGGCATGGATTTGAATCTAACTCGTTTGTTTCGCATGCTGTTGAAGTTAAATCATGTATATCACATGTATTTGAAGCTATATCATTTGTTTCGCATGGATTCGAAGATAACCCTTCTAATTCGCATTCATTGGAACCTAAATCATGTGTTTCGCATGGATTTGAAGCTACCTCGTTTGTTTCGCATGCTGTTGAAGCTGAATCATGTATATCACAAGTATTTGTAGCTATATCATATGTTTCGCATGGATTCGAAGATAACCCTTCTAATTCGCATTGATTTGAAGCTAAATCATGTGTTTCGCATGGATTTGAAGCTAACTCGTTTGTTTCGCATGCAGTTGAAGCTGAATCATGAATATCACAGGTATTTGAAGCTAATCTATTCGTTTCGCATGGATTCGAAGATAACCCTTCTTCTTCGCATTGATTTGAAGCTAAATCATGTGTTTCGCATGGGTTTGAAGCTAACTCGTTTATTTCGCATGCTGTTGAAGCTAAATCATGTATATCACAAGTATATGAAGCTAATCCATTTGTTTCGCATGGTTTCGAAGATAAGCCTTCTACTTCGCATTGATTTGAAGATAAATCATGTGTTTCGCATGGATTTGAATCTAACTCGTTTCTTTCGCATGCTGTTGGAACTAAATCATGTATATCACAAGTATTTGAAGCTATATCATTTGTTTCGCATTTATTCGAAGATAAGCCTTCTACTTCGCATTGATTTTAATCTAAATCATGTGTTTCGCATGGATTTGAAGCTTACTCGTTTGTTTCGCATGCAGTTGAAGCTGAGTCATGTATATCACAAGTATTTGAAGCTAAACCATTTGATTCCCATGGATTTGAAGCTAAGCTTTCTACTTAGCATTGATTTGAAGATAAATCATGTTTTTCGCTTGGACTTGAAGTTAACTCGTTTGATTCGCATGCTGTTGAAGCTAAATCATGTATATCACAAGTATTTGAAGCTATATCATATGTTTCGCATGGATTCGAAGATAAGCCTCCTACTTCGCATTGATTTGAAGATAAATCATGTGTTTCGCATGGATTTGAATCTAACTCGTTTGTTTCGCATGCTGTTGGAACTAAATCAAGTATATCACAAGTATTTGAAGCTATATCATTTGTTTCGCATGGATTCGAAGATAACCCTTCTAATTCGCATTCATTGGAACCTAAATCATGTGTTTCGCATGGATTTGAAGCTAACTCGTTTGTTTCGCATGTTGATGAAGCTAACTCAAGTGTATCACAAGTATTTGAAGCTAAACCATTTATTTCGCATGGATTCGAAGATAAGCCTCCTACTTCGCATTGATTTGAAGCTAAATCATGTGTTTCGCATGTATTTGAAGCTAACTCGTTTGTTTCGCATGCTGTTGAAGCTAAATCAAGTGTATCGCAAGTATTTGAAGCTAAACCATTTGCTTCGCATGGATTCGAAGATCAGCCTTTTACTTCGCATTGATTAGATGCTAAATCATGTGTTTCGCATGGGTTTGAAGCTAACTCGTTTGTTTCGCCTGCATTTGAAGCTATATCACTTATATTCACAAGTGTGTGAAAAAGCTAAATCATTCGTTTCGCATGGATTTGAAACTAAGCCATCAACTTCGCGTTGTCTTGATGCTAAATCATGTTTTTCGCATGGATTTGAAGCTAACTCGTTTGTTTCGCATGCTGTTGAAGAGAAATCATGTATATCACAAGTATTTATGGTTAAACAATTTGTTTCGCATGGATTCGAAGATAATCCATATACTTCGCATTGATTTGAAGCTAAATCATGTGTTTCTTATGGATTTGAATCTAACTCGTTTGTTTCGCATGCTGTTGAAACTAAATCATGTATATCACAAGTATTTGAAGCTATATCATTTGTTTCGCATGTATTCGAAGATGAGCCTTCTACTTCGCACTGATTTTAATCTAAATCATGTGTTTCGTATGGATTTGAAGCTAACTCGTTTGTTTCGCATGCAGTTGAAGCTAAATCATGTATATCACAAGTATTTGAAGCTATATCATTTGTTTCGCATGGATTGGTAGATACTCCTTCTAATTCGCATTGATTTGGAGCTAAATCGTGTGTTTCGCATGGATTTGAAGCTAACTCGTTTGTTTCGCATGTTGTTGAAGCTAACTCAAGTGTATCACAAGTATTTGAAGCTAAACCATTTATTTCGCATGGATTCGAAGATAAGCCTCCTACTTCGCATTGATTTGAAGCTAAATCATGTGTTTCGCATGTATTTGAAGCTAACTAGTTTGTTTCGCATGCTGTTGAAGCTAAATCAAGTGTATCGCAAGTATTTGAAGCTAAACCATTTGCTTCGCATGGATTCGAAGATCAGCCTTTTACTTCGCATTGATTAGATGCTAAATCATGTGTTTCGCATGGGTTTGAAGCTAACTCGTTTGTTTCGCCTGCATTTGAAGCTATATCACTTATATTCACAAGTGTGTGAAAAAGCTAAATCATTCGTTTCGCATGGACTTGAAACTAAGCCATCAACTTCGCGTTGACTTGATGCTAAATCATGTTTTTCGCATGGATTTGAAGCTAACTCGTTTGTTTCGCATGCTGTTGAAGAGAAATCATGTATATCACAAGTATTTGAAGTTAAACAATTTGTTTCGCATGGATTCGAAGATAATCCATATACTTCGCATTGATTTGAAGCTAAATCATGTGTTTCGTATGGATTTGAATCTAACTCGTTTGTTTCGCATGCTGTTGAAACTAAATCATGTATATCACAAGTATTTGAAGCTATATCATTTGTTTCGCATGTATTCGAAGATGAGCCTTCTACTTCGGACTGATTTTAATCTAAATCATGTGTTTCGCATGGATTTGAAGCTAACTCGTTTGTTTCGCATGCAGTTGAAGCTAAATCATGTATATCGCAAGTATTTGCAGCTAAACCATTTGTTTCGAATGGATTCGAAGATAACCCTGCTACTTGGCATTGATTTTAATCTAAATCATGTGTTTCGCATGGATTTGAAGCTAACTCGTTTGTTTCGCATGTAGTTGAAGCTAAATCATGTATATAACAAGTATTTGAAGATAAACCATTAGTTTCGCATGGATTCGAAGATCAGCCTTCTACTTCGCATTGATTAGATGCTAAATCATGTGTTTGGCATGGATTTGAATCTAACTCGTTTGTTTCGCATGCTGTTGAAGTTAAATCATGTATATCACATGTATTTGAAGCTATATCATTTGTTTCGCATGGATTCGAAGATAACCCTTCTAATTCGCATTCATTGGAACCTAAATCATGTGTTTCGCATGGATTTGAAGCTACCTCGTTTGTTTCGCATGCTGTTGAAGCTGAATCATGTATATCACAAGTATTTGTAGCTATATCATATGTTTCGCATGGATTCGAAGATAACCCTTCTAATTCGCATTGATTTGAAGCTAAATCATGTGTTTCGCATGGATTTGAAGCTAACTCGTTTGTTTCGCATGCAGTTGAAGCTGAATCATGAATATCACAGGTATTTGAAGCTAATCTATTCGTTTCGCATGGATTCGAAGATAACCCTTCTTCTTCGCATTGATTTGAAGCTAAATCATGTGTTTCGCATGGGTTTGAAGCTAACTCGTTTATTTCGCATGCTGTTGAAGCTAAATCATGTATATCACAAGTATTTGAAGCTATATCATATGTTTCGCATGGATTCGAAGATAAGACTCCTACTTCGCATTGATTTGAAGATAAATCATGTGTTTCGCATGGAATTGAATCTAACTCGTTTCTTTCGCATGCTGTTGGAACTAAATCAAGTATATCACAAGTATTTGAAGCTAAATCATGTGTTTCGCATGTATTTGAAGCTATTTCATTTGTTTCGCATTTATTCGAAGATAAGCCCTCTACTTCGCATTGATTTTAATCTGAATCATGTGTTTCGCATGGATTTGAAGCTGACTCGTTTGTTTCGCATACAGTTGAAGCTGAATCATGTATATCACAAGTATTTGAAGCTAAACCATTTGATTCCCATGGATTTAAAGCTAAGCTTTCTACTTAGCATTGATTTGAAGATAAATCATGTTTTTCGCTTGGACTTGAAGTTAACTCGTTTGCTTCGCATGCTGTTGAAAATTATTTTATATTATTATATTTAATATTTTTTTTTTTTATTTTATTATTTTTTTTTTATTTTTTATATTTTTTATCGCATTGATTTGAAGCTAAATCATGTGTTTAGCATGGATTTGAAGCTAACTCGTTTGTTTCGCATGCTGTTGAAGCTGAATCATGTATATCACAAGTAATTGAAGCTAAACTATTCGTTTCGCATCGATTCGAAGATAACCCTTCTTCTTCGCATTGATTTGAAGCTAGATCATGTGTTTCGCATGGATTTGAATCTAACTCGTTTATTTCGCATGCTGTTGAAGCAAAATCATGTATACCACAAGTATATGAAGCTAATCCAATTGTTTCGCATGGATTCGAACATAAGCCTTCTACTTCGCATTGATTTGAAGCTAAATCATGTGTTTCGCATGAATTTGAATCTAACTCGTTTGTTTCGCATGCTGTTGAAGCTAAATCGTGTATATCACAAGTATTTGAAGCTATATCATATGTTTCGCATGGATTCGAAGGTAAGCCGTCTACTTCGCATTGATTTGATGCTAAATCATGTGTTTCGCATGGATTTGAAGCTAACTCGTTTGTTTCGCATGCAGTTGAAGCTATATCATGTATATCACAAGTATTTGAAGCTAAACCATTTGTTTCGCATGGATTCGAAGATAAGCCTCCTACTTCGCATTGATTTGAAACTAAATCATGTGTTCGCACGGATTTGAAGTTAACTCGTTTGTTTCACATGCTGTTGAAACTAAATCATGTATATCACAAGTATTTGAAGCTATATCATTTGTTTCGCATGGATTCGAAGATAACCCTTCTACTTCGCATTCATTTGATGCTAAATCATGTGTTTCACATGGAATTGAAGCTAACTCGTTTGTTTCGCATGCAGTTGAAGCTAAATCATGTATATCATAAGTATTTGAAGCTAAACCATTAGTTTCGCATGGATTCGAAGATCAGCCGTCTACTTCGCATTGATTTGATGCTAAATCATGTGTTTCGCATGGATTTGGAGCTAACTCGATTGTTTCGCATGGATTCGAAGATAAGCCTTCTACTTCGCATTGATTTGAAGCTAAATCATGTGTTTCGTATGGATTTGAATCTAACTCGTTTGTTTCGAATGCTGTTGAAGCTAAATCAAGTGTATCACAAGTATTTGAAGCCCAACCATTTGCTTCGCATGGATTCGAAAATCAGCCTTCTACTTCGCATTGATTAGATGCTAAATCATGTGTTTCGCATGGATTTGAAGCTAACTCGTTTGTTTCGCCTGCATTTGAAGCTATATCACTTATATTCACAAGTGTGTGAAAAAGCTAAATCATTCGTTTCGCATGGATTTGAAACTAAGCCATCAACTTCGCGTTGACTTGATGCTAAATCATGTTTTTCGCATGGATTTGAAGCTAACTCGTTTGTTTCGCATGCTGTTGAAGCTAACTCATGTATATCACAAGTATTTGAAGTTAAACAATTTGTTTCGCATGGATTCGAAGATAACCCTTCTAATTCGCATTGATTTGTAGGTAAATCATGTGTTTCGCATGGATTTGAAGCTAACTCGTTTGTTTCGCATGCTGTTGAAGCTAACTCATGTATATCACAAGTATTTGAAGTTAAACAATTTGTTTCGCATGGATTCGAAGATAACCCTTCTAATTCGCATTGATTTGTAGGTAAATCATGTGTTTCGCATGGATTTGAAGCTAACTCGTTTGTTTCGCATGTTGTTGAAGCTAACTCAAGTGCATCACAAGTATTTGAAGCTAAACCATTTGCTTCGCATTGATTCGTAGATCAGCCTTCTACTTCGCATTGATTTGATGCTTAATCATGTGTTTCGCATGGATTTGAAGCTAACTCGATTGTTTCGCATGCAGTTGAAGCTATATCATGTACATCGCAAGTATTTGAAGCTAAACCATTTGCTTCGCATGGATTCGAAGATAAGCCTCCTACTTCGCATTGATTTGAAGCTAAATCATGTGTTCGCATGGATTTGAATCTAACTCGATTGTTTCGCACGCTGTTCAAGCTAAATCAAGTGTATCACAAGTATTTGAAACTAAACCATTTGCTTCGCATGTATTCGTAGATCGGCCTTCTACTTCGCAGTTATTAGATGCTAAATCATGTGTTTCGCATGGATTTGAAGCTAACTCGTTTATTTCGCATGCTGTTGAAGCTAAATCATGTATATTACAAGTATTTGAAGCTAAAGCATTTGTTTCGCATGGATTCGAAGATAAGCCTCCTACTTCGAAATTGATTTGAAGCTAAATCATGTGTTCGCATAGATTTGAATCTAACTCGTTTGTTTCGCATGCTGTTGAAACTAAATCATGTATATCACAAGTAGTTGAAGCTATATCATTTGTTTCGCATTTATTCGAAGATAAGCCTTCTACTTCGCATTGATTTTAATCTAAATCATGTGTTTCGCATGGATTTGAAGCTAACTCGTTTGTTTCGCATGCAGTTGAAGCTGAATCATGTATATCGCAAGTATTTGCAGCTAAACCATTTGTTTCGCATGGATTCGAAGATAACCCTCCTACTTGGCATTGATTTTAATCTAAATCATGTGTTTCGCATGGATTTGAAGCTAACTCGTTTGTTTCGCATGTAGTTGAAGCTAAATCATGTATATAACAAGTATTTGAAGCTAAACCATTAGTTTCGCATGGATTCGAAGATCAGCCTTCTACTTCGCATTGATTTGATGCTAAATCATGTGTTTCGCATGGATTTGATGCTAACTCGTTTGTTTCGCATGCTGTTGAAGCTAAATCATGTATATCACAAGTATTTGAAGTTAAACAATTTGTTTGGCATGGATTCGAAGATAACCCTTCTAATTCGCATTGATTTGGAGGTAAATCATGTGTTTCGCATGGATTTGAAGCTAACTCGTTTGTTTCGCATGTTGTTGAAGCTAACTCAAGTGCATCACAAGTATTTGAAGCTAAACCATTTGCTTCGCATTGATTCGTAGATCAGCCTTCTACTTCGTATTGATTTGATGCTTAATCATGTGTTTCGCATGGATTTGAAGCTAACTCGATTGTTTCGCATGCAGTTGAAGCTATATCATGTACATCGCAAGTATTTGAAGCTAAACCATTTGCTTCGCATGGATTCGAAGATAAGCCTCCTACTTCGCATTGATTTGAAGCTAAATCATGTGTTCGCATGGATTTGAATCTAACTCGATTGTTTCGCACGCTGTTCAAGCTAAATCAAGTGTATCACAAGTATTTGAAACTAAACCATTTGCTTCGCATGTATTCGTAGATCGGCCTTCTACTTCGCAGTTATTAGATGCTAAATCATGTGTTTCGCATGGATTTGAAGCTAACTCGTTTATTTCGCATGCTGTTGAAGCTAAATCATGTATATAACAAGTATTTGAAGCTAAACCATTAGTTTCGCATGGATTCGAAGATCAGCCTTCTACTTCGCATTGATTTGATGCTAAATCATGTGTTTCGCATGGATTTGAAGCTAACTCGATTGTTTCGCATGCAGTTGAAGCTATATCATGTACATCGCAAGTATTTGAAGCTAAACCATTTGCTTCGCATGGATTCGAAGATAAGCCTCCTACTTCGCATTGATTTGAAGCTAAATCATGTGTTCGCATGGATTTGAATCTAACTCGTTTGTTTCGCACGCTGTTCAAGCTAAATCAAGTGTATCACAAGTATTTGAAGCTAAACCATTTGCTTCGCATGTATTCGTAGATCGGCCTTCTACTTCGCAGTTATTAGATGCTAAATCATGTGTTTCGCATGGATTTGAAACTAACTCGTTTATTTCGCATGCTGTTGAAGCTAAATCATGTATATTACAAGTATTTGAAGCTAAAGCATTTGTTTCGCATGGATTCGAAGATAAGCCTCCTACTTCGAAATTGATTTGAAGCTAAATCATGTGTTCGCATGGATTTGAATCTAACTCGTTTGTTTCGCATGCTGTTGAAACTAAATCATGTATATCACAAGTATTTGAAGCTATATCATTTGTTTCGCATGGATTCGAAGATAACCCTTCTACTTCGCATTCATTTGATGCTAAATCATGTGTTTCGTATGGATTTGAATGTAACTCGTTTGTTTCGCATGCTGTTGAAGCTAAATCAAGTGTATCACAAGTATTTGAAGCCCAACCATTTGCTTCGCATGGATTCGAAAATCAGCCTTCTACTTCGCATTGATTAGATGCTAAATCATGTGTTTCGCATGGATTTGAAGCTAACTCGTTTGTTTCGCATGCTGTTGAAGCTAAATCATGTATATCACAAGTATTTGAAGCTAAAGCATTTGTTTCGCATGGATTCGAAGATAAGTCTCCTACTTCGAAATTGATTTGAAGCTAAATCATGTGTTCGCATGGATTTGAATCTAACTCGTTTGTTTCGCATGCTGTTGAAACTAAATAATGTATATCACAAGTATTTGAAGCTATATCATTTGTTTCGCATGGATTCGAAGATAACTCTTCTACTTCGCATTCATTTGATGCTAAATCATGTGTTTCACATGGAATTGAAGCTAACTCGTTTGTTTCGCATGCAGTTGAAGCTAAATCATGTATATCATAAGTATTTGAAGCTAAACCATTAGTTTCGCATGGATTCGAAGATCAGCCGTATACTTCGCATTGATTTGATGCTAAATCATGTGTTTCGCATGGATTTGGATCTAACTCGATTGTTTCGCATGGATTCGAAGATAAGCCTTCTACTTCGCATTGATTTGAAGCTAAATCATGTGTTTCGTATGGATTTGAATCTAACTCGTTTGTTTCGCATGCTGTTGAAGCTAAATCAAGTGTATCACAAGTATTTGAAGCCCAACCATTTGCTTCGCATGGATTCGAAAATCAGCCTTCTACTTCGCATTGATTAGATGCTAAATCATGTGTTTCGCATGGATTTGAAGCTAACTCGTTTGTTTCGCATGCTGTTGAAGCTAAATCATGTATATCACAAGTATTTGAAGCTAAAGCATTTGTTTCGCATGGATTCGAAGATAAGTCTCCTACTTCGAAATTGATTTGAAGCTAAATCATGTGTTCGCATGGATTTGAATCTAACTCGTTTGTTTCGCATGCTGTTGAAACTAAATCATGTATATCACAAGTATTTGAAGCTATATCATTTGTTTCGCATGGATTCGAAGATAACTCTTCTACTTCGCATTCATTTGATGCTAAATCATGTGTTTCACATGGAATTGAAGCTAACTCGTTTGTTTCGCATGCAGTTGAAGCTAAATCATGTATATCATAAGTATTTGAAGCTAAACCATTAGTTTCGCATGGATTCGAAGATCAGCCGTATACTTCGCATTGATTTGATGCTAAATCATGTGTTTCGCATGGATTTGGATCTAACTCGATTGTTTCGCATGGATTCGAAGATAAGCCTTCTACTTCGCATTGATTTGAAGCTAAATCATGTGTTTCGTATGGATTTGAATCTAACTCGTTTGTTTCGCATGCTGTTGAAGCTAAATCAAGTGTATCACAAGTATTTGAAGCCCAACCATTTGCTTCGCGTGGATTCGAAAATCAGCCTTCTACTTCGCATTGATTAGATGCTAAATCATGTGTTTCGCATGGATTTGAAGCTAACTCGTTTGTTTCGCATGCTGTTGAAGCTAAATCATGTATATCACAAGTATTTGAAGCTATATCATTTGTTTCGCATGGATTGGTAGATACTCCTTCTAATTCGCATTGATTTGGAGCTAAATCGTGTGTTTCGCATGGATTTGAAGCTAACTCGTTTGTTTCGCATGCAGTTGAAGCTAAATCATGTATATCGCAAGTATTTGCAGCTAAACCATTTGTTTCGCATGGATTCGAAGATAACCCTCCTACTTGGCATTGATTTTAATCTAAATCATGTGTTTCGCATGGATTTGAAGCTAACTCGTTTGTTTCGCATGTAGTTGAAGCTAAATCATGTATATAACAAGTATTTGAAGCTAAACCATTAGTTTCGCATGGATTCGAAGATCAGCCTTCTACTTCGCATTGATTTGATGCTAAATCATGTGTTTCGCATGGATTTCATGCTAACTCGTTTGTTTCGCATGCTGTTGAAGCTAAATCATGTATATCACAAGTATTTGAAGTTAAACAATTTGTTTCGCATGGATTCGAAGATAACCCTTCTAATTCGCATTGATTTGGAGGTAAATCATGTGTTTCGCATGGATTTGAAGCTAACTCGTTTGTTTCGCATGTTGTTGAAGCTAACTCAAGTGCATCACAAGTATTTGAAGCTAAACCATTTGCTTCGCATTGATTCGTAGATCAGCCTTCTACTTCGCATTGATTTGATGCTTAATCATGTGTTTCGCATGGATTTGAAGCTAACTCGATTGTTTCGCATGCAGTTGAAGCTAAATCATGTATATCATAAGTATTTGAAGCTAAACCATTAGTTTCGCATGGATTCGAAGATCAGCCGTATACTTCGCATTGATTTGATGCTAAATCATGTGTTTCGCATGGATTTGGATCTAACTCGATTGTTTCGCATGGATTCGAACATAAGCCTTCTACTTCGCATTGATTTGAATCTAAATCATGTGTTTCGCATGAATTTGAATCTAACTCGTTTGTTTCGCATGCTGTTGAATCTAAATCGTGTATATCACAAGTATTTGAAGCTATATCATATGTTTCGCATGGATTCGAAGATAAGCCTCCTACTTCGCATTGATTTGAAGCTAAATCATGTGTTTCGCATGGATTTGAAGCTAACTCGTTTGTTTCGCATGCAGTTGAATCTGAACCATGTATATCACAAGTATTTGAAGCTATATCATATGTTTCGCATGGATTCGAATGTAAGCCGTCTACTTAGCATTGATTTGAAGATAAATCATGTTTTTCGCTTGGACTTGAAGTTAACTCGTTTGCTTCGCATGCTGTTGAAGCTAAATCATGTATATCACAAGTATTTGAAGCTATATCATATGTTTCGCATGGATTCGAAGATAACACTTCTAATTCGCATTGATTTGAAGCTAAATCATGTGTTTCGCATGGATTTGAAGCTAACTCGTTTGTTTCGCATGCAGTTGAAGCTGAATCATGTATATCACAAGTAATTGAAGCTAAACTATTCGTTTCGCATCGATTCGAAGATAACCCTTTTTCTTCGCATTGATTTGAAGCTAGATCATGTGTTTCGCATGGATTTGAATCTAACTCGTTTATTTCGCATACTGTTGAAGCTAAATCATGTATACCACAAGTATATGAAGCTAATCCAATTGTTTCGCATGGATTCGAACATAAGCCTTCTACTTCGCATTGATTTGAAGCTAAATCATGTGTTTCGCATGAATTTGAATCTAACTCGTTTGTTTCGCATGCTGTTGAAACTAAATCGTGTATATCACAAGTATTTGAAGCTATATCATTTGTTTCGCATGGATTCGAAGATAAGACTCCTACTTCGCATTGATTTGAAGCTAAATCATGTGTTTCGCATGGATTTGAAGCTAACTCGTTTGTTTCGCATGCAGTTGAATCTGAACCATGTATATCACAAGTATTTGAAGCTATATCATATGTTTCGCATGGATTCGAAGGTAAGCCGTCTACTTCGCATTGATTTGATGCTAAATCATGTGTTTCGCATGGATTTGAAGCTAACTCGTTTGTTTCGCATGCAGTTGAAGCTGAATCATGTATATCACAAGTATTTGAAGCTAAACAATTTGAATCCCATGGATTTGAAGCTAAGCTTTCTACTTAGCATTGATTTGAAGGTAAATCATGTTTTTCGCTGGGACTTGAAGTTAACTCGTTTATTTCGCATGCTGTTGAAGCTAAATCATGTATACCACAAGTATATGATGCTAATCCAATTGTTTCGCATGGATTCGAAGATAAGCCTTCTACTTCGCATTGATTTGAAGCTAAATCATGTGTTTCGCATGGATTTGAATCTAACTCGTTTGTTTCGCATGCTGTTGAAGTTAAATCATGTATATCACATGTATTTGAAGCTATTTCATTTGTTTCGCATTTATTCGAAGATAAGCCTTCTACTTCGCATTGATTTTAATCTAAATCATGTGTTTCGCATGGATTTGAAGCTAACTCGTTTGTTTCGCATACAGTTGAAGCTGAATCATGTATATCACAAGTATTTGAAGCTAAACCATTTGATTCCCATGGATTTAAAGCTAAGCTTTCTACTTAGCATTGATTTGATGATAAATCATGTTTTTCGCTTGGACTTGAAGTTAACTCGTTTGCTTCGCATGTTGTTGAAGCTAAATCATGTATATCACAAGTATTTGAAGCTATATCATATGTTTCGCATGGATTCGAAGATAACACTTCTAATTCGCATTGATTTGAAGCTAAATCATGTGTTTCGCATGGAGTTGAAGCTAACTCGTTTGTTTCGCATGCAGTTGAAGCTGAATCATGTATATCACAAGTAATTGAAGCTAAACTATTCGTTTCGCATCGATTCGAAGATAACCCTTCTTCTTCGCATTGATTTGAAGCTAGATCATGTGTTTCGCATGGATATGAATCTAACTCGTTTATTTCGCATGCTGTTGAAGCTAAATCATGTATACCACTAGTATATGAAGCTAATCCAATTGTTTCGCATGGATTCGAACATAAGCCTTCTACTTCGCATTGATTTGAAGCTAAATCATGTGTTTCGCATGAATTTGAACCTAACTCGTTTGTTTCGCATGCTGTTGAAGCTAAATCGTGTATATCACAAGTATTTGAAGCTATATCATATGTTTCGCATGGATTCGAAGATAAGCCTCCTACTTCCCATTGATTTGAAGCTAAATCATGTGTTTCGCATGGATTTGAAACTAACTCGTTTGTTTCGCATGCAGTTGAATCTGAACCATGTATATCACAAGTATTTGAAGCTATATCATATGTTTCGCATGGATTCGAAGGTAAGCCGTCTACTTAGCATTGATTTGAAGATAAATCATGTTTTTCGCTTGGACTTGAAGTTAACTCGTTTGCTTCGCATGCTGTTGAAACTAAATCGTGTATATCACAAGTATTTGAAGCTATATCATATGTTTCGCATGGATTCGAAGATAAGCCTCCTACTTCGCATTGATTTGAAGCTAAATCATGTGTTTCGCATGGATTTGAAGCTAACTCGTTTGTTTCGCATGCAGTTGAATCTGAACCATGTATATCACAAGTATTTGAAGCTATATCATATGTTTCGCATGGATTCGAAGGTAAGCCGTCTACTTCGCATTGATTTGATGCTAAATCATGTGTTTCGCATGGATTTGAAGCTAACTCGTTTGTTTCGCATGCAGTTGAAGCTGAATCATGTATATCACAAGTATTTGAAGCTAAACCATTTGAATCCCATGGATTTGAAGCTAAGCTTTCTACTTAGCATTGATTTGAAGGTAAATCATGTTTTTCGCTTGGACTTGAAGTTAACTCGTTTATTTCGCATGCTGTTGAAGCTAAATCATGTATACCACAAGTATATGATGCTAATCCAATTGTTTCGCATGGATTCTAAGATAAGCCTTCTACTTCGCATTGATTTGAAGCTAAATCATGTGTTTCACATGGATTTGAATCAAACTCGTTTGTTTCGCATGCTGTTGAAGTTAAATCATGTATATCACATGTATTTGAAGCTATTTCATTTGTTTCGCATTTATTCGAAGATAAGCCTTCTACTTCGCATTGATTTTAATCTAAATCATGTGTTTCGCATGGATTTGAAGCTAACCCGTTTGTTTCGCATACAGTTGAAGCTGAATCATGTATATCACAAGTATTTGAAGCTAAACCATTTGATTCCCATGGATTTAAAGCTAAGCTTTCTACTTAGCATTGATTTGAAGATAAATCATGTTTTTCGCTTGGACTTGAAGTTAACTCGTTTGCTTCGCATGCTGTTGAAGCTAAATCATGTATATCACAAGTATTTGAAGCTATATCATATGTTTCGCATGGATTCGAAGATAACACTTCTAATTCGCATTGATTTGAAGCTAAATCATGTGTTTCGCATGGATTTGAAGCTAACTCGTTTGTTTCGCATGCAGTTGAAGCTGAATCATGTATATCACAAGTAATTGAAGCTAAACTATTCGTTTCGCATCGATTCGAAGAAAACCCTTCTTCTTCGCATTGATTTGAAGCTAGATCATGTGTTTCGCATGGATTTGAATCTAACTCGTTTATTTCGCATGCTGTTAAAGCTAAATCATGTATACCACAAGTATATGAAGCTAATCCAATTGTTTCGCATGGATTCGAACATAAGCCTTCTACTTCGCATTGATTTGAAGCTAAATCATGTGTTTCGCATGGATTTGAAGCTAACTCGTTTGTTTCGCATGCAGTTGAATCTGAACCATGTATATCACAAGTATTTGAAGCTATATCATATGTTTCGCATGGATTCGAAGGTAAGCCGTCTACTTCGCATTGATTTGATGCTAAATCATGTGTTTCGCATGGATTTGAAGCTAACTCGTTTGTTTCGCATGCAGTTGAAGCTGAATCATGTATATCACAAGTATTTGAAGCTAAACCATTTGAATCCCATGGATTTGAAGCTAAGCTTTCTACTTAGCATTGATTTGAAGGTAAATCATGTTTTTCGCTTGGACTTGAAGTTAACTCGTTTATTTCGCATGCTGTTGAAGCTAAATCATGTATACCACAAGTATATGATGCTAATCCAATTGTTTCGCATGGATTCGAAGATAAGCCTTCTACTTCGCATTGATTTGAAGCTAAATCATGTGTTTCGCATGGATTTGAATCTAACTCGTTTGTTTCGCATGCTGTTGAAGTTAAATCATGTATATCACATGTATTTGAAGCTATTTCATTTGTTTCGCATTTATTCGAAGATAAGCCTTCTACTTCGCATTGATTTTAATCTAAATCATGTGTTTCGCATGGATTTGAAGCTAACTCGTTTGTTTCGCATACAGTTGAAGCTGAATCATGTATATCACAAGTATTTGAAGCTAAACCATTTGATTCCCATGGATTTAAAGCTAAGCTTTCTACTTAGCATTGATTTGAAGATAAATCATGTTTTTCGCTTGGACTTGAAGTTAACTCGTTTGCTTCGCATGCTGTTGAAGCTAAATCATGTATATCACAAGTATTTGAAGCTATATCATATGTTTCGCATGGATTCGAAGATAACACTTCTAATTCGCATTGATTTGAAGCTAAAACATGTGTTTCGCATGGATTTGAAGCTAACTCGTTTGTTTCGCATGCAGTTGAAGCTAAATCATGTATATCATAAGTATTTGAAGCTAAACCATTAGTTTCGCATGGATTCGAAGATCAGCCGTATATTTCGCATTGATTTGATGCTAAATCATGTGTTTCGCATGGATTTGAAGCTAACTCGTTTGTTTCGCATGCTGTTGAAGCTAAATCATGTATATCACAAGTATTTGAAGCTATATCATTTGTTTCGCATGGATTGGTAGATACTCCTTCTAATTCGCATTGATTTGGAGCTAAATCGTGTGTTTCGCATGGATTTGAAGCTAACTCGATTGTTTCGCATGCAGTTGAAGCTAAATCATGTATATCGCAAGTATTTGCAGCTAAACCATTTGTTTCGCATGGATTCGAAGATAACCCTCCCTACTTGGCATTGATTTTAATCTAATCATGTGTTTCGCATGGATTTGAAGCTAACTCGTTTGTTTCGCATGTAGTTGAAGCTAAATCATGTATATAACAAGTATTTGAAGCTAAACCATTAGTTTCGCATGGATTCGAAGATCAGCCTTCTACTTCGCATTGATTTGATGCTAAATCATGTGTTTCGCATGGATTTCATGCTAACTCGTTTGTTTCGCATGCTGTTGAAGCTAAATCATGTATATCACAAGTATTTGAAGTTAAACAATTTGTTTCGCATGGATTCGAAGATAACCCTTCTATTTCGCATTGATTTGGAGGTAAATCATGTGTTTTCGCATGGATTTGAAGCTAACTCGTTTGTTTCGCATGTTGTTGAAGCTAACTCAAGTGCATCACAAGTATTTGAAGCTAAACCATTTGCTTCGCATTGATTCGTAGATCAGCCTTCTACTTCGCATTGATTTGATGCTTAATCATGTGTTTCGCATGGATTTGAAGCTAACTCGATTGTTTCGCATGCAGTTGAAGCTATATCATGTACATCGCAAGTATTTGAAGCTAAACCATTTGTTTCGCATGGATTCGAAGATAAGCCTCCTACTTCGCAGTTATTAGATTCTAAATCATGTGTTTCGCATGGATTTGAAGCTAACTCGTTTATTTCGCATGCTGTTGAAGCTAAATCATGTATATTACAAGTATTTGAAGCTAAAGCATTTGTTTCGCATGGATTCGAAGATAAGCCTCCTACTTCGAAATTGATTTGAAGCTAAATCATGTGTTCACATGGATTTGAATCTAACTCGTTTGTTTCGCATGCTGTTGAAGCTAAATCAAGTGTATCACAAGTATTTGAAGCCCAACCATTTGCTTCGCATGGATTCGAAAATCAGCCTTCTACTTCGCATTGATTAGATGCTAAATCATGTGTTTCGCATGGATTTGAAGCTAACTCGTTTGTTTCGCATGCTGTTGAAGCTAAATCATGTATATCACAAGTATTTGAAGCTATATCATTTGTTTCGCATGGATTGGTAGATACTCCTTCTATTCGCATTGATTTGGAGCTAAATCGTGTGTTTCGCATGGATTTGAAGCTAACTCGTTTGTTTCGCATGCAGTTGAAGCTAATCATGTATATCGCAAGTATTTGCAGCTAAACCATTTGTTTCGCATGGATTCGAAGATAACCCTCCTACTTGGCATTGATTTTAATCTAATCATGTGTTCGCATGGATTTGAAGCTAACTCGTTTGTTTCGCATGTAGTTGAAGCTAAATCATGTATATAACAAGTATTTGAAGCTAAACCATTAGTTTCGCATGGATTCGAAGATCAGCCTTCTACTTCGCATTGATTTGATGCTAAATCATGTGTTTCGCATGGTTTTCATGCTAACTCGTTTGTTTCGCATGCTGTTGAAGCTAAATCATGTATATCACAAGTATTTGAAGTTAAACAATTTGTTTCGCATGGATTCGAAGATAACCCTTCTAATTCGCATTGATTTGGAGGTAAATCATGTGTTTCGCATGGATTTGAAGCTAACTCGTTTGTTTCGCATGTTGTTGAAACTAAATCATGTATATCACAAGTATTTGAAGCTATATCATTTGTTTCGCATTTATTCGAAGATAAGCCTTCTACTTCGCATTGATTTTAATCTAAATCATGTGTTTCGCATGAATTTGAAGCTAACTCGTTTGTTTCGCATACAGTTGAAGCTGAATCATGTATATCACAAGTATTTGAAGCTAAACCATTTGATTCCCATGGATTGGTAGATACTCCTTCTAATTCGCATTGATTTGGAGCTAAATCGTGTGTTTCGCATGGATTTGAAGCTAACTCGTTTGTTTCGCATGCAGTTGAAGCTAAATCATGTATATCGCAAGTATTTGCAGCTAAACCATTTGTTTCGCATGGATTCGAAGATAACCCTCCTACTTGCATTGATTTTAATCTAAATCATGTGTTTCGCATGGATTTGAAGCTAACTCGTTTGTTTCGCATGTAGTTGAAGCTAAATCATGTATATAACAAGTATTTGAAGCTAAACCATTAGTTTCGCATGGATTCGAAGATCAGCCTTCTACTTCGCATTGATTTGATGCTAAATCATGTGTTTCGCATGGATTTCATGCTAACTCGTTTGTTTCGCATGCTGTTGAAGCTAAATCATGTATATCACAAGTATTTGAAGTTAAACAATTTGTTTCGCATGGATTCGAAGATAACCCTTCTAATTCGCATTGATTTGGAGGTAAATCATGTGTTTCGCATGGATTTGAAGCTAACTCGTTTGTTTCGCATGTTGTTGAAGCTAACTCAAGTGCATCACAAGTATTGAAGCTAAACCATTTGCTTCGCATTGATTCGTAGATCAGCCTTCTACTTCGCATTGATTTGATGCTTAATCATGTGTTTCGCATGGATTTGAAGCTAACTCGATTGTTTCGCATGCAGTTGAAGCTATATCATGTACATCGCAAGTATTTGAAGCTAAACCATTTGTTTCGCATGGATTCGAAGATAAGCCTCCTACTTCGCAGTTATTAGATGCTAAATCATGTGTTTCGCATGGATTTGAAGCTAACTCGTTTGTTTCGCATGCTGTTGAAACTAAATCATGTATATCACAAGTATTGAAGCTATATCATTTGTTTCGCATTTATTCGAAGATAAGCCTTCTACTTCGCATTGATTTTAATCTAAATCATGTGTTTCGCATGGATTTGAAGCTAACTCGTTTGTTTCGCATACAGTTGAAGCTGAATCATGTATATCACAAGTATTTGAAGCTAAACCATTTGATTCCCATGGATTTAAAGCTAAGCTTTCTACTTAGCATTGATTGAAGATAAAGCATGTTTTTCGCTTGGACTTGAAGTTAACTCGTTTGCTTCGCATGCTGTTGAAGCTAAATCATGAATATCACAAGTATTTGAAGCTATATCATATGTTTCGCATGGATTCGAAGGTAACACTTCTAATTCGCATTGATTTGAAGCTAAATCATGTGTTTCGCATGGATTGAAGCTAACTCGTTTGTTTCGCATGCAGTTGAAGCTGAATCATGTATATCACAAGTAATTGAAGCTAAACTATTCGTTTCGCATCGATTCGAAGATAACCCTTTTTCTTCGCATTGATTTGAAGCTAGATCATGTGTTTCGCATGGATTTGAATCTAACTCGTTTATTTCGCATACTGTTGAAGCTAAATCATGTATACCACAAGTATATGAGGCTAATCCAATTGTTTCGCATGGATTCGAACATAAGCCTTCTACTTCGCATTGATTTTGAAGCTAAATCATGTGTTTCGCATGAATTTGAATCTAACTCGTTTGTTTCGCATGCTGTTGAAACTAAATCGTGTATATCACAAGTATTTGAAGCTATATCATATGTTTCGCATGGATTCGAAGATAAGCCACCTACTTCGCATTGATTTGAAGCTAAATCATGTGTTTCGCATGGATTTGAAGCTAACTCGTTTGTTTCGCATGCAGTTGAATCTGAACCATGTATATCACAAGTATTTGAAGCATATCATATGTTTCGCATGGATTCGAAGTAAGACGTCTACTTCGCATTGATTTGATGCTAAATCATGTGTTTCGCATGGATTTGAAGCTAACTCGTTTGTTTCGCATGCAGTTGAAGCTGAATCATGTATATCACAAGTATTTGAAGCTAAACCATTTGAATCCCATGGATTTGAAGCTAAGCTTTCTACTTAGCATTGATTTGAAGGTAAATCATGTTTTTCGCTGGGACTTGAAGTTAACTCGTTTATTTCGCATGCTGTTGAAGCTAAATCATGTATACCACAAGTATATGATGCTAATCCAATTGTTTCGCACGGATTCGAAGATAAGCCTTCTACTTCGCATTGATTTGAAGCTAAATCATGTGTTTCGCATGGATTTGAATCTAACTCGTTTGTTTCGCATGCTGTTGAAGTTAAATCATGTATATCACATGTATTTGAAGCTATTTCATTTGTTTCGCATTTATTCGAAGATAAGCCTTCTACTTCGCATTGATTTTAATCTAAATCATGTGTTTCGCATGGATTTGAAGCTAACTCGTTTGTTTCGCATACAGTTGAAGCTGAATCATGTATATCACAAGTATTTGAAGCTAAACCATTTGATTCCCATGGATTTAAAGCTAAGCTTTCTACTTAGCATTGATTTGAAGATAAATCATGTTTTTCGCTTGGACGTGAAGTTAACTCGTTTGCTTCGCATGCTGTTGAAGCTAAATCATGTATATCACAAGTATTTGAAGCTATATCATATGTTTCACATGGATTCGAAGATAACACTTCTAATTCGCATTGATTTGAAGCTAAATCATGTGTTTCGCATGGATTTGAAGCTAACTCGTTTGTTTCGCATGCAGTTGAAGCTGAATCATGTATATCACAAGTAATTGAAGCTAAACTATTCGTTTCGCATCGATTCGAAGATAACCCTTCTTCTTCGCATTGATTTGAAGCTAGATCATGTGTTTCGCATGGATTTGAATCTAACTCGTTTATTTCGCATGCTGTTGAAGCTAAATCATGTATACCACAAGTATATGAAGCTAATCCAATTGTTTCGCATGGATTCGAACATAAGCCTTCTACTGCGCATTGATTTGAAGCTAAATCATGTGTTTCGCATGAATTTGAATCTAACTCGTTTGTTTCGCATGCTGTTGAATCTAAATCGTGTATATCACAAGTATTTGAAGCTATATCATATGTTTCGCATGGATTCGAAGATAAGCCTCCTACTTCGCATTGATTTGAAGCTAAATCATGTGTTTCGCATGGATTTGAAGCTAACTCGTTTGTTTCGCATGCAGTTGAATCTGAACCATGTATATCACAAGTATTTGAAGCTATATCATATGTTTCGCATGGATTCGAATGTAAGCCGTCTACTTAGCATTGATTTGAAGATAAATCACGTTTTTCGCTTGGACTTGAAGTTAACTCGTTTGCTTCGCATGCTGTTGAAGCTAAATCATGTATATCACAAGTATTTGAAGCTATATCATATGTTTCGCATGGATTCGAAGATAACACTTCTAATTCGCATTGATTTGAAGCTAAATCATGTGTTTCGCATGGATTTGAAGCTAACTCGTTTGTTTCGCATGCAGTTGAAGCTGAATCATGTATATCACAAGTAATTGAAGCTAAACTATTCGTTTCGCATCGATTCGAAGATAACCCTTTTTCTTCGCATTGATTTGAAGCTAGATCATGTGTTTCGCATGGATTTGAATCTAACTCGTTTATTTCGCATACTGTTGAAGCTAAATCATGTATACCACAAGTATATGAAGCTAATCCAATTGTTTCGCATGGATTCGAACATAAGCCTTCTACTTCGCATTGATTTGAAGCTAAATCATGTGTTTCGCATGAATTTGAATCTAACTCGTTTGTTTCGCATGCTGTTGAAACTAAATCGTGTATATCACAAGTATTTGAAGCTATATCATTTGTTTCGCATGGATTCGAAGATAAGACTCCTACTTCGCATTGATTTGAAGCTAAATCATGTGTTTCGCATGGATTTGAAGCTAACTCGTTTGTTTCGCATGCAGTTGAATCTGAACCATGTATATCACAAGTATTTGAAGCTATATCATATGTTTCGCATGGATTCGAAGGTAAGACGTCTACTTCGCATTGATTTGATGCTAAATCATGTGTTTCGCATGGATTTGAAGCTAACTCGTTTGTTTCGCATGCAGTTGAAGCTGAATCATGTATATCACAAGTATTTGAAGCTAAACCATTTGAATCCCATGGATTTGAAGCTAAGCTTTCTACTTAGCATTGATTTGAAGGTAAATCATGTTTTTCGCTGGGACTTGAAGTTAACTCGTTTATTTCGCATGCTGTTGAAGCTAAATCATGTATACCACAAGTATATGATGCTAATCCAATTGTTTCGCACGGATTCGAAGATAAGCCTTCTACTTCGCATTGATTTGAAGCTAAATCATGTGTTTCGCATGGATTTGAATCTAACTCGTTTGTTTCGCATGCTGTTGAAGTTAAATCATGTATATCACATGTATTTGAAGCTATTTCATTTGTTTCGCATTTATTCGAAGATAAGCCTTCTACTTCGCATTGATTTTAATCTAAATCATGTGTTTCGCATGGATTTGAAGCTAACTCGTTTGTTTCGCATACAGTTGAAGCTGAATCATGTATATCACAAGTATTTGAAGCTAAACCATTTGATTCCCATGGATTTAAAGCTAAGCTTTCTACTTAGCATTGATTTGAAGATAAATCATGTTTTTCGCTTGGACGTGAAGTTAACTCGTTTGCTTCGCATGCTGTTGAAGCTAAATCATGTATATCACAAGTATTTGAAGCTATATCATATGTTTCACATGGATTCGAAGATAACACTTCTAATTCGCATTGATTTGAAGCTAAATCATGTGTTTCGCATGGATTTGAAGCTAACTCGTTTGTTTCGCATGCAGTTGAAGCTGAATCATGTATATCACAAGTAATTGAAGCTAAACTATTCGTTTCGCATCGATTCGAAGATAACCCTTCTTCTTCGCATTGATTTGAAGCTAGATCATGTGTTTCGCATGGATTTGAATCTAACTCGTTTATTTCGCATGCTGTTGAAGCTAAATCATGTATACCACAAGTATATGAAGCTAATCCAATTGTTTCGCATGGATTCGAACATAAGCCTTCTACTGCGCATTGATTTGAAGCTAAATCATGTGTTTCGCATGAATTTGAATCTAACTCGTTTGTTTCGCATGCTGTTGAATCTAAATCGTGTATATCACAAGTATTTGAAGCTATATCATATGTTTCGCATGGATTCGAAGATAAGCCTCCTACTTCGCATTGATTTGAAGCTAAATCATGTGTTTCGCATGGATTTGAAGCTAACTCGTTTGTTTCGCATGCAGTTGAATCTGAACCATGTATATCACAAGTATTTGAAGCTATATCATATGTTTCGCATGGATTCGAATGTAAGCCGTCTACTTAGCATTGATTTGAAGATAAATCACGTTTTTCGCTTGGACTTGAAGTTAACTCGTTTGCTTCGCATGCTGTTGAAGCTAAATCATGTATATCACAAGTATTTGAAGCTATATCATATGTTTCGCATGGATTCGAAGATAACACTTCTAATTCGCATTGATTTGAAGCTAAATCATGTGTTTCGCATGGATTTGAAGCTAACTCGTTTGTTTCGCATGCAGTTGAAGCTGAATCATGTATATCACAAGTAATTGAAGCTAAACTATTCGTTTCGCATCGATTCGAAGATAACCCTTTTTCTTCGCATTGATTTGAAGCTAGATCATGTGTTTCGCATGGATTTGAATCTAACTCGTTTATTTCGCATACTGTTGAAGCTAAATCATGTATACCACAAGTATATGAAGCTAATCCAATTGTTTCGCATGGATTCGAACATAAGCCTTCTACTTCGCATTGATTTGAAGCTAAATCATGTGTTTCGCATGAATTTGAATCTAACTCGTTTGTTTCGCATGCTGTTGAAACTAAATCGTGTATATCACAAGTATTTGAAGCTATATCATTTGTTTCGCATGGATTCGAAGATAAGACTCCTACTTCGCATTGATTTGAAGCTAAATCATGTGTTTCGCATGGATTTGAAGCTAACTCGTTTGTTTCGCATGCAGTTGAATCTGAACCATGTATATCACAAGTATTTGAAGTTATATCATATGTTCCGCATGGATTCGAAGGAAAGCCGTCTACTTAGCATTGATTTGAAGATAAATCATGTTTTTCGCTTGGACTTGCAGTTAACTCGTTTGCTTCGCATGCTGTTGAAACTAAATCGTGTATATCACAAGTATTTGAAGCTATATCATATGTTTCGCATGGATTCGAAGATAAGCCTCCTACTTCGCATTGATTTGAAGCTAAATCATGTGTTTCGCATGGATTTGAAGCTAACTCGTTTGTTTCGCATGCAGTTGAATCTGAACCATGTATATCACAAGTATTTGAAGCTATATCATATGTTTCGCATGGATTCGAAGGTAAGCCGTCTACTTCGCATTGATTTGATGCTAAATCATGTGTTTCGCATGGATTTGAAGCTAACTCGTTTGTTTCGCATGCAGTTGAAGCTGAATCATGTATATCACAAGTATTTGAAGCTAAACCATTTGAATCCCATGGATTTGAAGCTAAGCTTTCTACTTAGCATTGATTTGAAGGTAAATCATGTTTTTCGCTTGGACTTGAAGTTAACTCGTTTATTTCGCATGCTGTTGAAGCTAAATCATGTATACCACAAGTATATGATGCTAATCCAATTGTTTCGCATGGATTCGAAGATAAGCCTTCTAGTTCGCATTGATTTGAAGCTAAATCATGTGTTTCGCATGGATTTGAATCTAACTCGTTTGTTTCGCATGCTGTTGAAGTTAAATCATGTATATCACATGTATTTGAAGCTATTTCATTTGTTTCGCATTTATTCGAAGATAAGCCTTCTACTTCGCATTGATTTTAATCTAAATCATGTGTTTCGCATGGATTTGAAGCTAACTCGTTTGTTTCGCATACAGTTGAAGCTGAATCATGTATATCACAAGTATTTGAAGCTAAACCATTTGATTCCCATGGATTTAAAGCTAAGCTTTCTACTTAGCATTGATTTGAAGATAAATCATGTTTTTCGCTTGGACTTGAAGTTAACTCGTTTGCTTCGCATGCTGTTAAAGCTAAATCATGTATATCACAAGTATTTGAAGCTATATCATATGTTCCGCATGGATTCGAAGATAACACTTCTAATTCGCATGGATTTGAAGCTAAATCATGTGTTTCGCATGGATTTGAAGCTAACTCGTTTGTTTCGCATGCAGTTGAAGCTGAATCATGTATATCACAAGTAATTGAAGCTAAACTATTCGTTTCGCATCGATTCGAAGATAACCCTTCTTCTTCGCATTGATTTGAAGCTAGATCATGTGTTTCGCATGGATATGAATCTAACTCGTTTATTTCGCATGCTGTTGAAGCTAAATCATGTATACCACAAGTATATGAAGCTAATCCAATTGTTTCGCATGGATTCGAACATAAGCCTTCTACTTCGCATTGATTTGAAGCTAAATCATGTGTTTCGCATGAATTTGAATCTAACTCGTTTGTTTCGCATGCTGTAGAAGCTGAATCATGTATATCAAAAGTATTTGACTCTAAACTATTCGTTTCGCATGGATTCGAAGATAAGCCTTCCACTTCGCATTGATTTGAAGCTAAATCATGTGTTTCGCATGGATTTGAAGCTAACTCGTTTGTTTCGCATGCAGTTGAATCTGAACCATGTATATCACAAGTATTTGAAGCTATATCATATGTTTCGCATGGATTCGAAGGTAAGACGTCTACTTCGCATTGATTTGATGCTAAATCATGTGTTTCGCATGGATTTGAAGCTAACTCGTTTGTTTCGCATGCAGTTGAAGCTGAATCATGTATATCACAAGTATTTGAAGCTAAACCATTTGAATCCCATGGATTTGAAGCTAAGCTTTCTACTTAGCATTGATTTGAAGGTAAATCATGTTTTTCGCTGGGACTTGAAGTTAACTCGTTTATTTCGCATGCTGTTGAAGCTAAATCATGTATACCACAAGTATATGATGCTAATCCAATTGTTTCGCACGGATTCGAAGATAAGCCTTCTACTTCGCATTGATTTGAAGCTAAATCATGTGTTTCGCATGGATTTGAATCTAACTCGTTTGTTTCGCATGCTGTTGAAGTTAAATCATGTATATCACATGTATTTGAAGCTATTTCATTTGTTTCGCATTTATTCGAAGATAAGCCTTCTACTTCGCATTGATTTTAATCTAAATCATGTGTTTCGCATGGATTTGAAGCTAACTCGTTTGTTTCGCATACAGTTGAAGCTGAATCATGTATATCACAAGTATTTGAAGCTAAACCATTTGATTCCCATGGATTTAAAGCTAAGCTTTCTACTTAGCATTGATTTGAAGATAAATCATGTTTTTCGCTTGGACGTGAAGTTAACTCGTTTGCTTCGCATGCTGTTGAAGCTAAATCATGTATATCACAAGTATTTGAAGCTATATCATATGTTTCACATGGATTCGAAGATAACACTTCTAATTCGCATTGATTTGAAGCTAAATCATGTGTTTCGCATGGATTTGAAGCTAACTCGTTTGTTTCGCATGCAGTTGAAGCTGAATCATGTATATCACAAGTAATTGAAGCTAAACTATTCGTTTCGCATCGATTCGAAGATAACCCTTCTTCTTCGCATTGATTTGAAGCTAGATCATGTGTTTCGCATGGATTTGAATCTAACTCGTTTATTTCGCATGCTGTTGAAGCTAAATCATGTATACCACAAGTATATGAAGCTAATCCAATTGTTTCGCATGGATTCGAACATAAGCCTTCTACTGCGCATTGATTTGAAGCTAAATCATGTGTTTCGCATGAATTTGAATCTAACTCGTTTGTTTCGCATGCTGTTGAATCTAAATCGTGTATATCACAAGTATTTGAAGCTATATCATATGTTTCGCATGGATTCGAAGATAAGCCTCCTACTTCGCATTGATTTGAAGCTAAATCATGTGTTTCGCATGGATTTGAAGCTAACTCGTTTGTTTCGCATGCAGTTGAATCTGAACCATGTATATCACAAGTATTTGAAGCTATATCATATGTTTCGCATGGATTCGAATGTAAGCCGTCTACTTAGCATTGATTTGAAGATAAATCACGTTTTTCGCTTGGACTTGAAGTTAACTCGTTTGCTTCGCATGCTGTTGAAGCTAAATCATGTATATCACAAGTATTTGAAGCTATATCATATGTTTCGCATGGATTCGAAGATAACACTTCTAATTCGCATTGATTTGAAGCTAAATCATGTGTTTCGCATGGATTTGAAGCTAACTCGTTTGTTTCGCATGCAGTTGAAGCTGAATCATGTATATCACAAGTAATTGAAGCTAAACTATTCGTTTCGCATCGATTCGAAGATAACCCTTTTTCTTCGCATTGATTTGAAGCTAGATCATGTGTTTCGCATGGATTTGAATCTAACTCGTTTATTTCGCATACTGTTGAAGCTAAATCATGTATACCACAAGTATATGAAGCTAATCCAATTGTTTCGCATGGATTCGAACATAAGCCTTCTACTTCGCATTGATTTGAAGCTAAATCATGTGTTTCGCATGAATTTGAATCTAACTCGTTTGTTTCGCATGCTGTTGAAACTAAATCGTGTATATCACAAGTATTTGAAGCTATATCATTTGTTTCGCATGGATTCGAAGATAAGACTCCTACTTCGCATTGATTTGAAGCTAAATCATGTGTTTCGCATGGATTTGAAGCTAACTCGTTTGTTTCGCATGCAGTTGAATCTGAACCATGTATATCACAAGTATTTGAAGTTATATCATATGTTTCGCATGGATTCGAAGGAAAGCCGTCTACTTAGCATTGATTTGAAGATAAATCATGTTTTTCGCTTGGACTTGCAGTTAACTCGTTTGCTTCGCATGCTGTTGAAACTAAATCGTGTATATCACAAGTATTTGAAGCTATATCATATGTTTCGCATGGATTCGAAGATAAGCCTCCTACTTCGCATTGATTTGAAGCTAAATCATGTGTTTCGCATGGATTTGAAGCTAACTCGTTTGTTTCGCATGCAGTTGAATCTGAACCATGTATATCACAAGTATTTGAAGCTATATCATATGTTTCGCATGGATTCGAAGGTAAGCCGTCTACTTCGCATTGATTTGATGCTAAATCATGTGTTTCGCATGGATTTGAAGCTAACTCGTTTGTTTCGCATGCAGTTGAAGCTGAATCATGTATATCACAAGTATTTGAAGCTAAACCATTTGAATCCCATGGATTTGAAGCTAAGCTTTCTACTTAGCATTGATTTGAAGGTAAATCATGTTTTTCGCTTGGACTTGAAGTTAACTCGTTTATTTCGCATGCTGTTGAAGCTAAATCATGTATACCACAAGTATATGATGCTAATCCAATTGTTTCGCATGGATTCGAAGATAAGCCTTCTAGTTCGCATTGATTTGAAGCTAAATCATGTGTTTCGCATGGATTTGAATCTAACTCGTTTGTTTCGCATGCTGTTGAAGTTAAATCATGTATATCACATGTATTTGAAGCTATTTCATTTGTTTCGCATTTATTCGAAGATAAGCCTTCTACTTCGCATTGATTTTAATCTAAATCATGTGTTTCGCATGGATTTGAAGCTAACTCGTTTGTTTCGCATACAGTTGAAGCTGAATCATGTATATCACAAGTATTTGAAGCTAAACCATTTGATTCCCATGGATTTAAAGCTAAGCTTTCTACTTAGCATTGATTTGAAGATAAATCATGTTTTTCGCTTGGACTTGAAGTTAACTCGTTTGCTTCGCATGCTGTTAAAGCTAAATCATGTATATCACAAGTATTTGAAGCTATATCATATGTTCCGCATGGATTCGAAGATAACACTTCTAATTCGCATGGATTTGAAGCTAAATCATGTGTTTCGCATGGATTTGAAGCTAACTCGTTTGTTTCGCATGCAGTTGAAGCTGAATCATGTATATCACAAGTAATTGAAGCTAAACTATTCGTTTCGCATCGATTCGAAGATAACCCTTCTTCTTCGCATTGATTTGAAGCTAGATCATGTGTTTCGCATGGATATGAATCTAACTCGTTTATTTCGCATGCTGTTGAAGCTAAATCATGTATACCACAAGTATATGAAGCTAATCCAATTGTTTCGCATGGATTCGAACATAAGCCTTCTACTTCGCATTGATTTGAAGCTAAATCATGTGTTTCGCATGAATTTGAATCTAACTCGTTTGTTTCGCATGCTGTAGAAGCTGAATCATGTATATCAAAAGTATTTGACTCTAAACTATTCGTTTCGCATGGATTCGAAGATAAGCCTTCCACTTCGCATTGATTTGAAGCTAAATCATGTGTTTCACATGGATTTGAAGTTAACTCGTTTGTTTCGCATGCTCTTGAAGCTAAGTCATGTATATCACAAGTATTTGAAGCTAAACCATTTGTTTCGCATGGATTCGAAGATAAGCCTCCATCTTCGCATTGATTTTAAGCTAAATCATGTGGTCGCATGCATTTGAAGCTACCTCGTTTGTTTCGCATGCAGTCGAAGCTAAATCAAGTGTATCACATGTATTTGAAGCCAAACCATTTGCTTCGCATGGATTCGAAGATAAGCCTCCTACTTCGCATTGATTTGAAGCTAAATCATGTTTTTGCACTGATTTGAAGCTAACTCGTTTGTTTCGCATGCTGTTGAAGCTGAATCATGTATATCACAAGTATTTGAAGCTATATCATATGTTTCGCATGGATTCGAAGATAACCCTTCTAATTCGCATTGATTTAAAGCTAAATCATGTGTTTCGCATGCATTTGAAGCTAACTCGTTTTTTTCGCATGCAGTTGAAGCTAAATCATGTATATCACAAGTATTTGCAGCTAAACCATTTGTTTCGCATGGATTCGAAGATAAGCCTCCTACTTCGCATTGATTTGAAGCTAAATCATGTGTTTGCACGGATTTGAAGCTAACTCGTTTGTTTCGCATGCTGTTGAAGCTGAATCATGTATATCACAAGTATTTGAAGCTATATCATATGTTTCGCATGGATTCGAAGATAAGCCTTCCACTTCGCATCGATTTGAAGCTAAATCATGTGTTTCGCATGGATTTGAAGTTAACTCGTTTATTTCGCATGCAGTTGAAGCTAAATCATGTATATCACAAGTAGTTGCAGCTAAACCATTTGTTTCGCATTGATTTGAAGTTAAATCATGTGTTTCGCATGGATTTGAATCTAACTCGTTTATTTCGCATGCTGTTGAAGCTAAATCATGTATATCACAAGTATTTGAAGCTATATCATATGTTTCGCTTGGATTCGAAGATAACCCTTCTAATTCGCATTGATTTGAAGCTAAATCATGTGTTTCGCATGGATTCGAAGATAACACTTCTAATTCGCATGGATTTGAAGCTAAATCATGTGTTTCGCATGGATTTGAAGCTAACTCGTTTGTTTCGCATGCAGTTGAAGCTGAATCATGTATATCACAAGTAATTGAAGCTAAACTATTCGTTTCGCATCGATTCGAAGATAACCCTTCTTCTTCGCATTGATTTGAAGCTAGATCATGTGTTTCGCATGGATATGAATCTAACTCGTTTATTTCGCATGCTGTTGAAGCTAAATCATGTATACCACAAGTATATGAAGCTAATCCAATTGTTTCGCATGGATTCGAACATAAGCCTTCTACTTCGCATTGATTTGAAGCTAAATCATGTGTTTCGCATGAATTTGAATCTAACTCGTTTGTTTCGCATGCTGTAGAAGCTGAATCATGTATATCAAAAGTATTTGACTCTAAACTATTCGTTTCGCATGGATTCGAAGATAAGCCTTCCACTTCGCATTGATTTGAAGCTAAATCATGTGTTTCACATGGATTTGAAGTTAACTCGTTTGTTTCGCATGCTCTTGAAGCTAAATCATGTATATCACAAGTATTTGAAGCTAAACCATTTGTTTCGCTTGGTTTCGAAGATAAGCCTTCTACTTCTCACTGATTTTAATCTAAATCATGTGTTTCGCATGGATTTGAAGCTAACTCGTTTGTTTCGCATGCTGTTGAAGCTAAGTCATGTATATCACAAGTATTTGAAGCTAAACCATTTGTTTCGCATGGATTCGAAGATAAGCCTCCATCTTCGCATTGATTTTAAGCTAAATCATGTGGTCGCATGCATTTGAAGCTACCTCGTTTGTTTCGCATGCAGTCGAAGCTAAATCAAGTGTATCACATGTATTTGAAGCCAAACCTTTTGCTTCGCATGGATTCGAAGATAAGCCTCCTACTTCGCATTGATTTGAAGCTAAATCATGTTTTTGCACTGATTTGAAGCTAACTCGTTTGTTTCGCATGCTGTTGAAGCTGAATCATGTATATCACAAGTATTTGAAGCTATATCATATGTTTCGCATGGATTCGAAGATAACCCTTCTAATTCGCATTGATTTAAAGCTAAATCATGTGTTTCGCATGGATTTGAAGCTAACTCGTTTTTTTCGCATGCAGTTGAAGCTAAATCATGTATATCACAAGTATTTGCAGCTAAACCATTTGTTTCGCATGGATTCGAAGATAAGCCTCCTACTTCGCATTGATTTGAAGCTAAATCATGTGTTTGCACGGATTTGAAGCTAACTCGTTTGTTTCGCATGCTGTTGAAGCTGAATCATGTATATCACAAGTATTTGAAGCTATATCATATGTTTCGCATGGATTCGAAGATAAGCCTTCCACTTCGCATCGATTTGAAGCTAAATCATGTGTTTCGCATGGATTTGAAGTTAACTCGTTTATTTCGCATGCAGTTGAAGCTAAATCATGTATATCACAAGTAGTTGCAGCTAAACCATTTGTTTCGCATTGATTTGAAGTTAAATCATGTGTTTCGCATGGATTTGAATCTAACTCGTTTATTTCGCATGCTGTTGAAGCTAAATCATGTATATCACAAGTATTTGAAGCTATATCATATGTTTCGCATGGATTCGAAGATAATCCATCTACTTCGCATTGATTTGAAGCTAAATCATGTGTTTCGCATGGATTTGAATCTAACTCGTTTGTTTCGCATGCTGTTGAAGCTAAATCATGTATATCACAAGTATTTGAAGCTATATCATATGTTTCGCTTGGATTCGAAGATAACCCTTCTAATTCGCATTGATTTGAAGCTAAATCATGTGTTTCGCATGGATTCGAAGATAACCCTTCTAATCCGCATTGATTTGAAGCTAAATCATGTGTTTCGCATGGATTTGATGCTAACTCGTTTGTTTCGCATGCTGTTGAAGCTAAATCATGTATATCACAAGTATTTGAAGCTATATCATACGTTTCGCATGGATTCCAAGATAACCCTTCTAATTCGCATAGATTTGAAGATAAATCATGTGTTTCGCTTGGATTTGAATATAACTCATTTGTTTCGCATGCTGTTGAAGCTAAATCATGTATATCACAAGTATTTGAAGCTAAACCATTTGCTTCGCATGGATTCGAAGTTCAGCCTTCTACTTCGCATTGATTTGATGCTAAATCATGTGTTTCGCATGGATTTGAATCTAACTCGTTTGTTTCGCATGCTGTTGAAGCTAAATCATGTATATCACAAGTATTTGAAGCTATATCATATGTTTCGCTTGGATTCGAAGATAACCCTTCTAATTCGCATTGATTTGAAGCTAAATCATGTGTTTCGCATGGATTCGAAGATAACCCTTCTAATCCGCATTGATTTGAAGCTAAATCATGTGTTTCGCATGGATTTGATGCTAACTCGTTTGTTTCGCATGCTGTTGAAGCTAAATCATGTATATCACAAGTATTTGAAGCTATATCATACGTTTCGCATGGATTCCAAGATAACCCTTCTAATTCGCATAGATTTGAAGATAAATCATGTGTTTCGCTTGGATTTGAATATAACTCATTTGTTTCGCATGCTGTTGAAGCTAAATCATGTATATCACAAGTATTTGAAGCTAAACCATTTGCTTCGCATGGATTCGAAGATCAGCCTTCTACTTCGCATTGATTTGATGCTAAATCATGTGTTTCGCATGGATTTGAAGCTAACTCGTTTGTTTCGCATGCTGTTGAAGCTAAATCATGTATATCACAAGTATTTGAAGCTATATCATACGTTTCGCATGCATTCCAAGACAACCCTTCTAATTCGCATTGATTTGAAGATAAATCATGTATATCACAAGTATTTGACGTTAAACCATTTGCTTCGCATGGATTCGAAGATCAGTCTTCTACTTCGCATTGATTTGATGCTAAATCATGTGTTTCGCATGGATTTGAAGCTAACTCGTTTGTTTCGCACGCTGTTGAAGCTAAATCATGTATACCACAAGTATTTGAAGCTATATCATACGTTGCGCATGGATTCCAAGATAACCCTTCTAATTCGCATTGATTTGAAGCTAAATCATGTGTTTCGCATGGATTTGAAGCTAACTCGTTTATTTCGCATGCTGTTGAAACTAAATCATGCATATCACAAGTATTTGAAGCTAAACCATTCGTATCGCATGGGATCGAAGCTAAGCCTTCTACTTCGCATTGATTTGAGGCTAAATCATGTGTTTCGCTTGGTTTTGAAGCTAACTCGTTTTTTTCGCATGCAGTTGTAGCTAAATCATGTATATCACAAGTAATTGAAGCTAAACCATTTGTTTCGCATGGATTCGAAGATAAGCCTTCTACTTCGCATTGATTTTAATCTAAATCATGTGTTTCGCATGGATTTGAATCTAACTCGTTTGTTTCGGATGCTGTTGAAGCTAAATCATGTATATCACAAGTATTTGAAGCTATATCATTTGTTTCGCATGGATTCGACGATAACCCGTCTAATTCGCATTGATTTGAAGCTAAATCATGTGTTTCGCATGGATTTAAAGCTAACTCGTTTGTTTCGCATGCAGTTGAAGCTAAATCATGTATATCACAAATATTTGCAGCTTAACCATTTGTTTCGCATGGATTCGAAGATAACCCTTCTACTTCGCATTGATTTGAAGCTAAATCATGTGTTTCGCATGGATTTGAAGCTAACTCGTTTGTTTCGCATGCTGTTGAAGCTAAATCATGTATATCACAAGTATGTGAAGCTAATCAATTTGTTTCGCATGGATTCGAAGATAAGCCTTCTACTTCGCATTGATTTGAAGCTAAATCATTTGTTTCGCATGGATTTGATTCTAACTCGTTTGTTTCGCATGCTGTTGGAACTAAATCATCTATATCACAAGTATTTGAAGCTATATCATTTGTTTCGCATTTATTCGAAGATTAGCCTTCTACTTCGCGTTGATTTTAATCTAAATCATGTGTTTCGCATGGATTTGAAGTTAACTCTTTTTTTTCGTATGCAGTTGAAGCTAAATCATGTATATCACAAGTATTTGCAGCTAAACCATTTGTTTCGCATGGATTCGAAGATAACCCTTCTACTTCGCATTGATTTGAAGCTAAATCATGTGTTTCGCATGGATTTGAAGCTAACTCGTTTGTTTCGCATGCTGTTGAAGCTAAATCATATATATCACAAGTATTTGAAGCTGTATCATTTGTTTGGCATGGATTCGAAGATTAGCCTTCTACTTCGCATTGATTAGATGCTAAATCATGTGTTTCGCATGGGTTTGAAGCTAACTCGTTTGTTTCGCCTGCATTTGAAGCTATATCACTTATATTCACAAGTATGTGAAGCTAAATCATTCGTTTCGCATGGATTTGAAGCTAAGCCATCAACTTCGCGTTGACTTGATGCTAAATCATGTTTTTCGTTTGGACTTGAAGCTAACTCGTTTGTTTCGCATGTTGTTGAAGATAAATCATGTATATCACAAGTATTTGAAGCTAAACCATTTGTTTCGCATTTATTAGAAGCAAAGCCTTCTACTTCGCATTGATTTGAGGCTAAATCATGTGTTTCGCATGGATTTGAATCTAACTCGTTTGTTTCGCATGCTGTTGGAACTAAATCATGTATATCACAAGTATTTGAAGCTATTCCATTTGTTTCGCATGGTTTCGAAGATAAGCTTTCTACTTAGCATTGATTTGAAGATAAATCATGTGTTTCGCTTGGATTTGAAGATAACTCGTTTGCTTCGCATGGTGTTGAAGCTAAATCATATATATCACAATTATTTGAAGCTAAACCATTTGTATCGCTTGGAATCGAAGATAAGCCACCTACTTCGCATTGATTTGTAGCTAAATCATGTGTTTCGCATGGATTTGAAGCTAACTCGTTTATTTCGCATGCTGTTGAAGCTAAATCAAGTGTATCACAAGTATTTGAAGCTAAACAATTTGCTTCGCATGGATTCGAAGATCAGGCTTCTACTTCGCATTGATTAGATGCTAAATCATGTGTTTCGCATGGGTTTGAAGCTAACTCGTTTGTTTCACCTGCATTTGAAGCTATATCACTTATATTCTCAAGTATGTGAAGCTAAATCATTCGTTGCGCATGGATTTGAATCTAAGCCGTCAACTTCGCGTTGACTTGATTATAAATCATGTTTTTCGCTTGGACTTGAAGCTAACTCGTTTGTTTCGCATGCTGTTGAAGCTAAATCATGTATATCACAAGTATTTGAAGCTAAACCATTTGTTTCGCATGGATTCGAAGATTAGCCTTCCACATCGCATTGATTTGAAGCTAAATCATTTGTTTCGCATAGATTTGAAGCTAACTCTTTTTTTTCGTATGCAGTTGAAGCTAAATTATGTATATCACTAGTATTTGCAGCTAAACCATTTGTTTCGCATGGATTCGAAGATAAAACTTCTACTTCGCATTGATTTGAAGCTAAATCATGTGTTTCGCATGGGTTTGAAGCTAACTCGTTTGTTTCGCCTGCATTTGAAGCTATATCATTTATATTCTCAAGTAAGTGAAGCTAAATCATTCGTTTCGCATGGATTTGAAGCTAAGACGTCAACTTCGCGTTGACTTGATGATAAATCAAGTTTTTCGCTTGGACTTGAAGTTAACTCGTTTGTTTCACATGCTGTTGAAGCTAAATCATGTATATCACAAGTATTTGAAGCTAAACCATTTGTTTCGCATGGATTCCAAGATAACCCTTCTAATTAGCATTGATTTGAAGCTAAATCATGTGTTTCACATGGATTTGATGCTAACTCGTTTGCTTCGCATGCTGTTGAAGCTAAATCAAGTGTATCACAAGTATTTGTAGCTAAACAATTTGCTTCGCATTTATTCGAAGCTAAGCCTTCTACTTCGCATTGATTTGAGGCTAAATCATGTGTTTCGCTTGGATTTTAAGCTGATTCGTTTTTTCGCTAGCAGTTGAAGCTAAATCATGTATATCACAAGTATTTGAAGCTAAACAATTTTATTCCCATGGATTTGAAGCTAAGCTTTCTACTTAGCATTGATTTGAAGATAAATCATGTCTTTCGTTTGGATTTGAAGATAACTCATTTGCTTCGCATGCTGTTGAAGCTAAATCATGTATATCACAAGTATTTGAAGTTAAACCATTTGTTTCGCATGGATTCGAAGCTAACTCCTTTGTTTCGCATGCTGTTGAAACTAAATCATTTATATCACAAGTATTTGAAGCTAAACCATTTGCTTCGCATGGATTCGAAGGTCAGCCTACTACTTCGCATTGATTTGATGCTAAGTCATTTGTTTCGCATGGATTTCAAGCTAACTCGTTTGTTTCGCATGCTGTTGAAGCTAAATCAAGTGTATCACAAGTATTTGAAGCTAAACCATTTGCTTCGCATGGATTCGAAGATAAGCCTTGCACTTCGCATTGATTTGAAGCTAACTCATGTGTTTCGCATGGATTTGAAGCTAACTCGTTTGTTTCGCATGCAGTTGAAGCTAAATCATGTATATCACAAATATTTGCAGCTAAACCATTTGTTTCGCATGGATTCGAAGATAACCCTTCTACTTCGCATTGATTTGAAGCTAAATCATGTGTTTCGCATGGGTTTGAAGCTAACTCGTTTGTTTCGCCTGCATTTGAAGCTATATCACTTATATTCACAAGTATGTGAAGCTAAATCATTCGTTTCGCATGGATTTGAAGCTAAGCCATCAACTTCGCGTTGACTTGATGCTAAATCATGTTTTTCGTTTGGACTTGAAGCTAACTCGTTTGTTTCGCATGTTGTTGAAGATAAATCATGTATATCACAAGTATTTGAAGCTAAACCATTTGTTTCGCATTTATTAGAAGCAAAGCCTTCTACTTCGCATTGATTTGAGGCTAAATCATGTGTTTCGCATGGATTTGAATCTAACTCGTTTGTTTCGCATGCTGTTGGAACTAAATCATGTATATCACAAGTATTTGAAGCTAAACCATTTGATTCCCATGGATTTGAAGCTAAGCTTTCTACTTAGCATTGATTTGAAGATAAATCGTGTGTTTCGCTTGGATTTGAAGATAACTCGTTTGCTTCGCATGCTGTTGAAGCTAAATCATGTATATGACAAGTATTTGAAGTTAAACCATTTGTTTCTCATGGATTCGAAGATAAGCCTTGCACTTCGCATTGATTTGAAGCTAACTCATGTGTTTCGCATGGATTTGAAGTTAACTCGTTTGTTTCGCATGCAGTTGAAGCTAAATCATGTATATCACAAATATTTGCAGCTAAACCATTTGTTTCGCATGGATTCGAAGATAACCCTTCTACTTCGCATTGATTTGAAGCTAAATCATGTGTTTCGCATGGATTTGAAGCTAACTCGTTTGTTTCGCATGCTGTTGAAGCTAAATCATGTATATCACAAGTGTTTGAAGCAAATCCATTTGTTTCTCATGGATTCGAAGATAAGCCTTCTACTTCGCATTGATTTGAAGCTAAATCATTTGTTTCGCATGGATTTGATTCTAACTCGTTTGTTTCGCATGCTGTTGGAACTAAATCATGTATATCACAAGTATTTGAAGCTATATCATTTGTTTCGCATTTATTCGAACATAAGCCTTCTACTTTGCGTTGATTTTAATCTAAATCATGTGTTTCGCATGGATTTGAAGCTAACTCGTTTGTTTCGCATGCTGTTGAAGCTAAATCATGTATATCACAAGTATTTGAAGCTATATCATATGTTTCGCATGGATTCGTAGATAAGCCTTCTACTTCGCATTGATTTGAAGCTAAATCATGTGTTTCGTATGGATTTGAATCTAACTCATTTGTTTCGCATGCTGTTGAAACTGAATCATGTATATCACAAGTATTTGAAGCTGTATCATTTGTTTGGCATGGATTCGAAGATTAGCCTTCTACTTCGCGTTGATTTTAATCTAAATCATGTGTTTCGCATGGATTTGAAGTTAACTCTTTTTTTTCGTATGCAGTTGAAGCTAAATCATGTATATCACAAGTATTTGCAGCTAAACCATTTGTTTCGCATGGATTCGAAGATAACCCTTCTACTTCGCATTGATTTGAAGCTAAATCATGTGTTTCGCATGGATTTGAAGCTAACTCATTTGTTTCGCATGCTGTTGAAGCTAAATCATGTATATCACAAGTATTTGAAGCTAAACCATTTGCTTCGCATGGATTCGAAGTTCAGCCTTCTACTTCGCATTGATTAGATGCTAAATCATGTGTTTCGCATGGATTTGAAGCTAAATCATGTATATCACAAGTATTTGAAGCTATATCATATGTTTCGCATGGATTCGTAGATAAGCCTTCTACTTCGCATTGATTTGAAGCTAAATCATGTGTTTCGTATGGATTTGAATCTAACTCATTTGCTTCGCATGCTGTTGAAACTGAATCATGTATATCACAAGTATTTGAAGCTGTATCATTTGTTTGGCATGGATTCGAAGATTAGCCTTCTACTTCGCATTGATTAGATGCTAAATCATGTGTTTCGCATGGGTTTGAAGCTAACTCGTTTGTTTCGCCTGCATTTGAAGCTATATCACTTATATTCACAAGTATGTGAAGCTAAATCATTCGTTTCGCATGGATTTGAAGCTAACTCGTTTGCTTCGCATGCAGTTGAAGCTAAATCATGTATATCACAAGTATTTGAAGCTAAACCATTTGATACCCATGGATTTGAAGCTAAGCTTTCTACTTAGCATAGATTTGAAGATAAATCATGTGTTTCGCTTGGATTTGAAGATAACTCGTTTGTTTCGCATGCTGTTGGAACTAAATCATGTATATCACAAGTATTTGAAGCTATATCATTTGTTTCGCATTTATTCGAACATTAGCCTTCTACTTCGCGTTGATTTTAATCTAAATCATGTGTTTCGCATGGATTTGAAGTTAACTCTTTTTTTTCGTATGCAGTTGAGGCTAAATCATGTATATCACAAGTATTTGCAGCTAAACCATTTGTTTCGCATGGATTCGAAGATAACCCTTCTACTTCGCATTGATTTGAAGCTAAATCATGTGTTTCGCATGGATCTGAAGCTAACTCATTTGTTTCGCATGCTGTTGAAGCTAAATCATGTATATCACAAGTATTTGAAGCTAAACCATTTGTATCGCTAGGAATCGAAGATATGCCTCCTACTTCGAATTGATTTGAAGATAAATCATGTGTTTCGCATGGATTTGAAGCTAACTCGTTTGTTTCGCATGCTGTTGAAGCTAAATCAAGTGTATCACAAGTATTTGAAGCTAAACCATTTGCTTCGCATGGATTCGAAGTTCAGCCTTCTACTTCGCATTGATTAGATGCTAAATCATGTGTTTCGCATGGATTTGAAGCTAAATCATGTATATCACAAGTATTTGAAGCTATATCATATGTTTCGCATGGATTCGTAGATAAGCCTTCTACTTCGCATTGATTTGAAGCTAAATCATGTGTTTCGTATGGATTTGAATCTAACTCATTTGTTTCGCATGCTGTTGAAACTGAATCATGTATATCACAAGTATTTGAAGCTGTATCATTTGTTTGGCATGGATTCGAAGATTAGCCTTCTACTTCGCATTGATTAGATGCTAAATCATGTGTTTCGCATGGGTTTGAAGCTAACTCGTTTGTTTCGCCTGCATTTGAAGCTATATCACTTATATTCACAAGTATGTGAAGCTAAATCATTCGTTTCGCATGGATTTGAAGCTAAGCCATCAACTTCGCGTTGACTTGATGCTAAATCATGTTTTTCGTTTGGACTTGAAGCTAACTCGTTTGTTTCGCATGTTGTTGAAGATAAATCATGTATATCACAAGTATTTGAATCTAAACCATTTGTTTCGCATTTATTAGAAGCAAAGCCTTCTACTTCGCATTGATTTGAGGCTAAATCATGTGTTTCGCATGGATTTGAATCTAACTCGTTTGTTTCGCATGCTGTTGGAACTAAATCATGTGTATCACAAGTATTTGAAGCTATATCATTTGTTTCGCATTTATTCGAACATAAGCCTTCTACTTCGCATTGATTTTAATCTAAATCATGTGTATCGCATGGATTTGAAGCTAACTCGTTTGCTTCGCATGCAGTTGAAGCTAAATCATGTATATCACAAGTATTTGAAGCTAAACCATTTGATACCCATGGATTTGAAGCTAAGCTTTCTACTTAGCATTGATTTGAAGATAAATCATGTGTTTCGCTTGGATTTGAAGATAACTCGTTTGCTTCGCATGGTGTTGAAGCTAAATCGTGTATATCACAAGTATTTGAAGTTAAACCATTTGTTTCGCATGGATTCGAAGATAATCCATCTATTTCGCATTGATTTGAAGCTAAATCATGTGTTTTGCATGGATTTGAATCTAACTCGTCTGCTTCGCATGGATTCGAAGGTCAGCCTTCTACTTCGCATTGATTTGATGCTAAATCATGTTTTTCGTTTGGACTTGAAGCTAACTCGTTTGTTTCGCAGGTTGTTGAAAATAAATCATGTATATCACAAGTATTTGAAGCTAAACCATTTGTTTCGCATTTATTAGAAGCAAAGCCTTCTACTTCGCATTGATTTTAATCTAAATCATGTGTCTCGCATGGATTTGAATCTAACTCGTTTGTTTCGCATGCTGTTGGAACTAAATCATGTATATCACAAGTATTTGAAGCTATTCCATTTGTTTCGCATGGTTTCGAAGATAAGCTTTCTACTTAGCATTGATTTGAAGATAAATCATGTGTTTCGCTTGGATTTGAAGATAACTCGTTTGCTTCGCATGGTGTTGAAGCTAAATCATATATATCACAATTATTTGAAGCTAAACCATTTGTATCGCTTGGAATCGAAGATAAGCCACCTACTTCGCATTGATTTGTAGCTAAATCATGTGTTTCGCATGGATTTGAAGCTAACTCGTTTATTTCGCATGCTGTTGAAGCTAAATCAAGTGTATCACAAGTATTTGAAGCTAAACAATTTGCTTCGCATGGATTCGAAGATCAGCCTTCTACTTCGCATTGATTAGATGCTAAATCATGTGTTTCGCATGGATTTGAAGCTAAGCCGTCAACTTCGCGTTGACTTGATGATAAATCATGTTTTTCGCTTGGACTTGAAGCTAACTCGTTTGTTTCGCATGCTGTTGAAGCTAAATCATGTATATCACAAGTATTTGAAGCTAAACCATTTGTTTCGCATGGATTCGAAGATTAGCCTTCCACATCGCATTGATTTGAAGCTAAATCATTTGTTTCGCATAGATTTGAAGCTAACTCTTTTTTTTTGTATGCAGTTGAAGCTAAATTATGTATATCACAATTATTTGCAGCTAAACCATTTGTTTCGCATGGATTCGAAGATAAAACTTCTACTTCGCATTGATTTGAAGCTAAATCATGTGTTTCGCATGGGTTTGAAGCTAACTCGTTTGTTTCGCCTGCATTTGAAGCTATATCATTTATATTCTCAAGTAAGTGAAGCTAAATCATTCGTTTCTCATGGATTTGAAGCTAAGACGTCAACTTCGCGTTGACTTGATGATAAATCAAGTTTTTCGCTTGAACTTGAAGTTAACTCGTTTGTTTCGCATGCTGTTGGAACTAAATCATGTATATCACAAGTATTTGAAGCTATATCATTTGTTTCGCATTTATTCGAACATTAGCCTTCTACTTCGCGTTGATTTTAATCTAAATCATGTGTTTCGCATGGATTTGAAGTTAACTCTTTTTTTTCGCATGCAGTTGAAGCTGAATCATGTATATCACAAGTATTTGAAGCTGAACCATTTGTTTCGCATGGATTCGAAGATAACCCTTCTACTTCGCATTGATTTGAAGCTAAATCATGTTTTTCGCTTGGACTTGAAGTTAACTCTTTTTTTTCGTATGCAGTTGAAGCTAAATCATGTATATCACAAGTATTTGCAGCTAAACCATTTGTTTCGCATGGATTCGAAGATAACCCTTCTACTTCGCATTGATTTGAAGCTAAATCATGTGTTTCGCATGGATTTGAAGCTAACTCATTTGTTTCGCATGCTGTTGAAGCTAAATCATGTATATCACAAGTATTTGAAGCTAAACCATTTGCTTCGCATGGATTCGAAGTTCAGCCTTCTACTTCGCATTGATTAGATGCTAAATCATGTGTTTCGCATGGATTTGAAGCTAAATCATGTATATCACAAGTATTTGAAGCTATATCATATGTTTCGCATGGATTCGTAGATAAGCCTTCTACTTCGCATTGATTTGATGCTAAATCATGTGTTTCGTATGGATTTGAATCTAACTCATTTGTTTCGCATGCTGTTGAAACTGAATCATGTATATCACAAGTATTTGAAGCTGTATCATTTGTTTGGCATGGATTCGAAGATTAGCCTTCTACTTCGCATTGATTAGATGCTAAATCATGTGTTTCGCATGGGTTTGAAGCTAACTCGTTTGTTTCGCCTGCATTTGAAGCTATATCACTTATATTCACAAGTATGTGAAGCTAAATCATTCGTTTCGCATGGATTTGAAGCTAAGCCATCAACTTCGCGTTGACTTGATGCTAAATCATGTTTTTCGTTTGGACTTGAAGCTAACTCGTTTGTTTCGCATGTTGTTGAAGATAAATCATGTATATCACAAGTATTTGAATCTAAACCATTTGTTTCGCATTTATTAGAAGCAAAGCCTTCTACTTCGCATTGATTTGAGGCTAAATCATGTGTTTCGCATGGATTTGAATCTAACTCGTTTGTTTCGCATGCTGTTGGAACTAAATCATGTGTATCACAAGTATTTGAAGCTATATCATTTGTTTCGCATTTATTCGAACATAAGCCTTCTACTTCGCATTGATTTTAATCTAAATCATGTGTATCGCATGGATTTGAAGCTAACTCGTTTGCTTCGCATGCAGTTGAAGCTAAATCATGTATATCACAAGTATTTGAAGCTAAACCATTTGATACCCATGGATTTGAAGCTAAGCTTTCTACTTAGCATTGATTTGAAGATAAATCATGTGTTTCGCTTGGATTTGAAGATAACTCGTTTGTTTCGCATGCTGTTGGAACTAAATCATGTATATCACAAGTATTTGAAGTTATATCATTTGTTTCGCATTTATTCGAACATTAGCCTTCTACTTCGCGTTGATTTTAATCTAAATCATGTGTTTCGCATGGATTTGAAGTTAACTCTTTTTTTTCGTATGCAGTTGAAGCTAAATCATGTATATCACAAGTATTTGCAGCTAAACCATTTGTTTCGCATGGATTCGAAGATAACCCTTCTACTTCGCATTGATTTGAAGCTAAATCATGTGTTTCGCATGGATTTGAAGCTAACTCATTTGTTTCGCATGCTGTTGAAGCTAAATCATGTATATCACAAGTATTTGAAGCTAAACCATTTGTATCGCTAGGAATCGAAGATATGCCTCCTACTTCGAATTGATTTGAAGATAAATCATGTGTTTCGCATGGATTTGAAGCTAACTCGTTTGTTTCGCATGCTGTTGAAGCTAAATCAAGTGTATCACAAGTATTTGAAGCTAAACCATTTGCTTCGCATGGATTCGAAGTTCAGCCTTCTACTTCGCATTGATTAGATGCTAAATCATGTGTTTCGCATGGATTTGAAGCTAAATCATGTATATCACAAGTATTTGAAGCTATATCATATGTTTCGCATGGATTCGTAGATAAGTCTTCTACTTCGCATTGATTTGAAGCTAAATCATGGGTTTCGTATGGATTTGAATCTAACTCATTTGTTTCGCATGCTGTTGAAACTGAATCATGTATATCACAAGTATTTGAAGCTGTATCATTTGTTTGGCATGGATTCGAAGATTAGCCTTCTACTTCGCATTGATTAGATGCTAAATCATGTGTTTCGCATGGGTTTGAAGCTAACTCGTTTGTTTCGCCTGCATTTGAAGCTATATCACTTATATTCACAAGTATGTGAAGCTAAATCATTCGTTTCTCATGGATTTGAAGCTAAGCCATCAACTTCGCGTTGACTTGATGATAAATCAAGTTTTTCGCTTGAACTTGAAGTTAACTCGTTTGTTTCGCATGCTGTTGGAACTAAATCATGTATATCACAAGTATTTGAAGCTATATCATTTGTTTCGCATTTATTCGAACATTAGCCTTCTACTTCGCGTTGATTTTAATCTAAATCATGTGTTTCGCATGGATTTGAAGTTAACTCTTTTTTTTCGCATGCAGTTGAAGCTGAATCATGTATATCACAAGTATTTGAAGCTGAACCATTTGTTTCGCATGGATTCGAAGATAACCCTTCTACTTCGCATTGATTTGAAGCTAAATCATGTTTTTCGCTTGGACTTGAAGTTAACTCTTTTTTTTCGTATGCAGTTGAAGCTAAATCATGTATATCACAAGTATTTGCAGCTAAACCATTTGTTTCGCATGGATTCGAAGATAACCCTTCTACTTCGCATTGATTTGAAGCTAAATCATGTGTTTCGCATGGATTTGAAGCTAACTCATTTGTTTCGCATGCTGTTGAAGCTAAATCATGTATATCACAAGTATTTGAAGCTAAACCATTTGCTTCGCATGGATTCGAAGTTCAGCCTTCTACTTCGCATTGATTAGATGCTAAATCATGTGTTTCGCATGGATTTGAAGCTAAATCATGTATATCACAAGTATTTGAAGCTATATCATATGTTTCGCATGGATTCGTAGATAAGCCTTCTACTTCGCATTGATTTGATGCTAAATCATGTGTTTCGTATGGATTTGAATCTAACTCATTTGTTTCGCATGCTGTTGAAACTGAATCATGTATATCACAAGTATTTGAAGCTGTATCATTTGTTTGGCATGGATTCGAAGATTAGCCTTCTACTTCGCATTGATTAGATGCTAAATCATGTGTTTCGCATGGGTTTGAAGCTAACTCGTTTGTTTCGCCTGCATTTGAAGCTATATCACTTATATTCACAAGTATGTGAAGCTAAATCATTCGTTTCGCATGGATTTGAAGCTAAGCCATCAACTTCGCGTTGACTTGATGCTAAATCATGTTTTTCGTTTGGACTTGAAGCTAACTCGTTTGTTTCGCATGTTGTTGAAGATAAATCATGTATATCACAAGTATTTGAATCTAAACCATTTGTTTCGCATTTATTAGAAGCAAAGCCTTCTACTTCGCATTGATTTGAGGCTAAATCATGTGTTTCGCATGGATTTGAATCTAACTCGTTTGTTTCGCATGCTGTTGGAACTAAATCATGTGTATCACAAGTATTTGAAGCTATATCATTTGTTTCGCATTTATTCGAACATAAGCCTTCTACTTCGCATTGATTTTAATCTAAATCATGTGTATCGCATGGATTTGAAGCTAACTCGTTTGCTTCGCATGCAGTTGAAGCTAAATCATGTATATCACAAGTATTTGAAGCTAAACCATTTGATACCCATGGATTTGAAGCTAAGCTTTCTACTTAGCATTGATTTGAAGATAAATCATGTGTTTCGCTTGGATTTGAAGATAACTCGTTTGTTTCGCATGCTGTTGGAACTAAATCATGTATATCACAAGTATTTGAAGTTATATCATTTGTTTCGCATTTATTCGAACATTAGCCTTCTACTTCGCGTTGATTTTAATCTAAATCATGTGTTTCGCATGGATTTGAAGTTAACTCTTTTTTTTCGTATGCAGTTGAAGCTAAATCATGTATATCACAAGTATTTGCAGCTAAACCATTTGTTTCGCATGGATTCGAAGATAACCCTTCTACTTCGCATTGATTTGAAGCTAAATCATGTGTTTCGCATGGATTTGAAGCTAACTCATTTGTTTCGCATGCTGTTGAAGCTAAATCATGTATATCACAAGTATTTGAAGCTAAACCATTTGTATCGCTAGGAATCGAAGATATGCCTCCTACTTCGAATTGATTTGAAGATAAATCATGTGTTTCGCATGGATTTGAAGCTAACTCGTTTGTTTCGCATGCTGTTGAAGCTAAATCAAGTGTATCACAAGTATTTGAAGCTAAACCATTTGCTTCGCATGGATTCGAAGTTCAGCCTTCTACTTCGCATTGATTAGATGCTAAATCATGTGTTTCGCATGGATTTGAAGCTAAATCATGTATATCACAAGTATTTGAAGCTATATCATATGTTTCGCATGGATTCGTAGATAAGTCTTCTACTTCGCATTGATTTGAAGCTAAATCATGGGTTTCGTATGGATTTGAATCTAACTCATTTGTTTCGCATGCTGTTGAAACTGAATCATGTATATCACAAGTATTTGAAGCTGTATCATTTGTTTGGCATGGATTCGAAGATTAGCCTTCTACTTCGCATTGATTAGATGCTAAATCATGTGTTTCGCATGGGTTTGAAGCTAACTCGTTTGTTTCGCCTGCATTTGAAGCTATATCACTTATATTCACAAGTATGTGAAGCTAAATCATTCGTTTCGCATGGATTTGAAGCTAAGCCATCAACTTCGCGTTGACTTGATGCTAAATCATGTTTTTCGTTTGGACTTGAAGCTAACTCGTTTGTTTCGCATGTTGTTGAAGATAAATCATGTATATCACAAGTATTTGAATCTAAACCATTTGTTTCGCATTTATTAGAAGCAAAGCCTTCTACTTCGCATTGATTTGAGGCTAAATCATGTGTTTCGCATGGATTTGAATCTAACTCGTCTGTTTCGCATGCTGTTGGAACTAAATCATGTGTATCACAAGTATTTGAAGCTATATCATTTGTTTCGCATTTATTCGAACATAAGCCTTCTACTTCGCATTGATTTTAATCTAAATCATGTGTATCGCATGGATTTGAAGCTAACTCGTTTGCTTCGCATGCAGTTGAAGCTAAATCATGTATATCACAAGTATTTGAAGCTAAACCATTTGATACCCATGGATTTGAAGCTAAGCTTTCTACTTAGCATTGATTTGAAGATAAATCATGTGTTTCGCTTGGATTTGAAGATAACTCGTTTGCTTCGCATGGTGTTGAAGCTAAATCGTGTATATCACAAGTATTTGAAGTTAAACCATTTGTTTCGCATGGATTCGAAGATAATCCATCTATTTCGCATTGATTTGAAGCTAAATCATGTGTTTTGCATGGATTTGAATCTAACTCGTCTGCTTCGCATGGATTCGAAGGTCAGCCTTCTACTTCGCATTGATTTGATGCTAAATCATGTTTTTCGTTTGGACTTGAAGCTAACTCGTTTGTTTCGCAGGTTGTTGAAAATAAATCATGTATATCACAAGTATTTGAAGCTAAACCATTTGTTTCGCATTTATTAGAAGCAAAGCCTTCTACTTCGCATTGATTTTAATCTAAATCATGTGTCTCGCATGGATTTGAATCTAACTCGTTTGTTTCGCATGCTGTTGGAACTAAATCATGTATATCACAAGTATTTGAAGCTATTCCATTTGTTTCGCATGGTTTCGAAGATAAGCTTTCTACTTAGCATTGATTTGAAGATAAATCATGTGTTTCGCTTGGATTTGAAGATAACTCGTTTGCTTCGCATGGTGTTGAAGCTAAATCATATATATCACAATTATTTGAAGCTAAACCATTTGTATCGCTTGGAATCGAAGATAAGCCACCTACTTCGCATTGATTTGTAGCTAAATCATGTGTTTCGCATGGATTTGAAGCTAACTCGTTTATTTCGCATGCTGTTGAAGCTAAATCAAGTGTATCACAAGTATTTGAAGCTAAACAATTTGCTTCGCATGGATTCGAAGATCAGCCTTCTACTTCGCATTGATTAGATGCTAAATCATGTGTTTCGCATGGATTTGAAGCTAAGCCGTCAACTTCGCGTTGACTTGATGATAAATCATGTTTTTCGCTTGGACTTGAAGCTAACTCGTTTGTTTCGCATGCTGTTGAAGCTAAATCATGTATATCACAAGTATTTGAAGCTAAACCATTTGTTTCGCATGGATTCGAAGATTAGCCTTCCACATCGCATTGATTTGAAGCTAAATCATTTGTTTCGCATAGATTTGAAGCTAACTCTTTTTTTTTGTATGCAGTTGAAGCTAAATTATGTATATCACAATTATTTGCAGCTAAACCATTTGTTTCGCATGGATTCGAAGATAAAACTTCTACTTCGCATTGATTTGAAGCTAAATCATGTGTTTCGCATGGGTTTGAAGCTAACTCGTTTGTTTCGCCTGCATTTGAAGCTATATCATTTATATTCTCAAGTAAGTGAAGCTAAATCATTCGTTTCTCATGGATTTGAAGCTAAGACGTCAACTTCGCGTTGACTTGATGATAAATCAAGTTTTTCGCTTGGACTTGAAGTTAACTCGTTTGTTTCGCATGCTGTTGGAACTAAATCATGTATATCACAAGTATTTGAAGCTATATCATTTGTTTCGCATTTATTCGAACATTAGCCTTCTACTTCGCGTTGATTTTAATCTAAATCATGTGTTTCGCATGGATTTGAAGTTAACTCTTTTTTTTCGCATGCAGTTGAAGCTGAATCATGTATATCACAAGTATTTGAAGCTGAACCATTTGTTTCGCATGGATTCGAAGATAACCCTTCTACTTCGCATTGATTTGAAGCTAAATCATGTTTTTCGCTTGGACTTGAAGTTAACTCTTTTTTTTCGTATGCAGTTGAAGCTAAATCATGTATATCACAAGTATTTGCAGCTAAACCATTTGTTTCGCATGGATTCGAAGATAACCCTTCTACTTCGCATTGATTTGAAGCTAAATCATGTGTTTCGCATGGATTTGAAGCTAACTCATTTGTTTCGCATGCTGTTGAAGCTAAATCATGTATATCACAAGTATTTGAAGCTAAACCATTTGCTTCGCATGGATTCGAAGTTCAGCCTTCTACTTCGCATTGATTAGATGCTAAATCATGTGTTTCGCATGGATTTGAAGCTAAATCATGTATATCACAAGTATTTGAAGCTATATCATATGTTTCGCATGGATTCGTAGATAAGCCTTCTACTTCGCATTGATTTGATGCTAAATCATGTGTTTCGTATGGATTTGAATCTAACTCATTTGTTTCGCATGCTGTTGAAACTGAATCATGTATATCACAAGTATTTGAAGCTGTATCATTTGTTTGGCATGGATTCGAAGATTAGCCTTCTACTTCGCATTGATTAGATGCTAAATCATGTGTTTCGCATGGGTTTGAAGCTAACTCGTTTGTTTCGCCTGCATTTGAAGCTATATCACTTATATTCACAAGTATGTGAAGCTAAATCATTCGTTTCGCATGGATTTGAAGCTAAGCCATCAACTTCGCGTTGACTTGATGCTAAATCATGTTTTTCGTTTGGACTTGAAGCTAACTCGTTTGTTTCGCATGTTGTTGAAGATAAATCATGTATATCACAAGTATTTGAATCTAAACCATTTGTTTCGCATTTATTAGAAGCAAAGCCTTCTACTTCGCATTGATTTGAGGCTAAATCATGTGTTTCGCATGGATTTGAATCTAACTCGTTTGTTTCGCATGCTGTTGGAACTAAATCATGTGTATCACAAGTATTTGAAGCTATATCATTTGTTTCGCATTTATTCGAACATAAGCCTTCTACTTCGCATTGATTTTAATCTAAATCATGTGTATCGCATGGATTTGAAGCTAACTCGTTTGCTTCGCATGCAGTTGAAGCTAAATCATGTATATCACAAGTATTTGAAGCTAAACCATTTGATACCCATGGATTTGAAGCTAAGCTTTCTACTTAGCATTGATTTGAAGATAAATCATGTGTTTCGCTTGGATTTGAAGATAACTCGTTTGTTTCGCATGCTGTTGGAACTAAATCATGTATATCACAAGTATTTGAAGTTATATCATTTGTTTCGCATTTATTCGAACATTAGCCTTCTACTTCGCGTTGATTTTAATCTAAATCATGTGTTTCGCATGGATTTGAAGTTAACTCTTTTTTTTCGTATGCAGTTGAAGCTAAATCATGTATATCACAAGTATTTGCAGCTAAACCATTTGTTTCGCATGGATTCGAAGATAACCCTTCTACTTCGCATTGATTTGAAGCTAAATCATGTGTTTCGCATGGATTTGAAGCTAACTCATTTGTTTCGCATGCTGTTGAAGCTAAATCATGTATATCACAAGTATTTGAAGCTAAACCATTTGTATCGCTAGGAATCGAAGATATGCCTCCTACTTCGAATTGATTTGAAGATAAATCATGTGTTTCGCATGGATTTGAAGCTAACTCGTTTGTTTCGCATGCTGTTGAAGCTAAATCAAGTGTATCACAAGTATTTGAAGCTAAACCATTTGCTTCGCATGGATTCGAAGTTCAGCCTTCTACTTCGCATTGATTAGATGCTAAATCATGTGTTTCGCATGGATTTGAAGCTAAATCATGTATATCACAAGTATGTGAAGCTAAATCATTCGTTTCGCATGGATTTGAAGCTAAGCCATCAACTTCGCGTTGACTCGATGCTAAATCAAGTTTTTCGTTTGGACTTGAAGCTAACTCGTTTATTTCGCATGTTGTTGAAGATAAATCATGTATATCACAAGTATTTGAAGCTAAACCATTTGTTTCGCATTTATTAGAAGCAAAGCCTTCTACTTCGCATTGATTTGAGGCTAAATCATGTGTTTCGCATGGATTTGAATCTAACTCGTTTGTTTCGCATGCTGTTGGAACTAAATCATGTATATCACAAGTATTTGAAGCTATTCCATTTGTTTCGCATGGTTTCGAAGATAAGCCTTCTACTTCGCATTGATTTGAAGCTAAATCATGTGTTTCGCATGGATTTAAAATCTAACTCGTTTGTTTCGCATGCTGTTTGAACTAAATCATGTATATCACAAGTATTTGAAGCTATATCATTTGTTTCGCATTTATTCGAAGATAAGCCTTCTACTTCGCATTGATTTTAATCTAAATCATGTGTTTCGCATGGATTTGAAGCTAACTCGTTTGTTTCGCATGCAGTTGAATCTGAATCATGTATATCACAAGTATTTGAAGCTAAACCATTTGATTCCCATGGATTTGAAGCTAAGCTTTCTACTTAGCATTGATTTGATGATAAATCATGTGTTTCGCATGGATTTGAATCTAACTCGTTTGTTTCGCATGCTGTTGGAACTAAATCATGTATATCACAAGTATTTGAAGCTATTCCATTTGTTTCGCATGGTTTCGAAGATAAGCCTTCTACTTCGCATTGATTTGAAGCTAAATCATGTGTTTCGCATGGATTTAAAATCTAACTCGTTTGTTTCGCATGCTGTTTGAACTAAATCATGTATATCACAAGTATTTGAAGCTATATCATTTGTTTCGCATTTATTCGAAGATAAGCCTTCTACTTCGCATTGATTTTAATCTAAATCATGTGTTTCGCATGGATCTGAAGCTAACTCGTTTGTTTCGCATGCAGTTGAATCTGAATCATGTATATCACAAGTATTTGAAGCTAAACCATTTGATTCCCATGGATTTGAAGCTAAGCTTTCTACTTAGCATTGATTTGAAGATAAATCATGTGTTTCGCTTGGATTTGAAGATAACTCGTTTGCTTCGCATGCTGTTGAAGCTAAATCATGTATATCACAAGTATTTGAAGTTAAACCATTTGTTTCTCATGGATTCGAAGATAATCCATCTATTTCGAATTGATTTGAAGCTAAATCATGTGTTTAGCATGGATTTGAATCTAACTCGTTTGTTTCGCATGCTGTTGAAACTAAATCATTTATATCACAAGTATTTGAAGCTAAACCATTTGCTTCGTATAGATTCGAAGATAAGCCTTGCACTTCGCATTGATTTGAAGCTAACTCATGTGTTTCGCATGGATTTGAAGTTAACTCGTTTGTTTCGCATGCAGTTGAAGCTGAATCATGTATATCACAAGTATTTGAAGCTAAACCATTTGATTCCCATGGATGTGAAGCTAAGCTTTCTACTTACCATTGATTTGAAGATAAATCATGTGTTTCGCTTGGATTTGAAGATAACTCGTTTGCTTCGCATGGTGTTGAAGCTAAATCGTGTATATCACAAGTATTTGAAGTTAAACCATTTGTTTCGCATGGATTCGAAGATAATCCATCTATTTCGCATTGATTTGAAGCTAAATCATGTGTTTTGCATGGATTTGAATCTAACTCGTTTGCTTCGCATGGATTCGAAGGTCAGCCTTCTACTTCGCATTGATTTGATGCTAAATCATGTTTTTCGTTTGGACTTGAAGCTAACTCGTTTGTTTCGCATGTTGTTGAAGATAAATCATGTATATCACAAGTATTTGAAGCTAAACCATTTGTTTCGCATTTATTAGAAGCAAAGCCTTCTACTTCGCATTGATTTGAGGCTAAATCATGTGTTTCGCATGGATTTGAATCTAACTCGTTTGTTTCGCATGCTGTTGGAACTAAATCATGTATATCACAAGTATTTGAAGCTATTCCATTTGTTTCGCATGGTTTCGAAGATAAGCCTTCTACTTCGCATTGATTTGAAGCTAAATCATGTGTTTCGCATGGATTTAAAATCTAACTCGTTTGTTTCGCATGCTGTTTGAACTAAATCATGTATATCACAAGTATTTGAAGCTATATCATTTGTTTCGCATTTATTCGAAGATAAGCCTTCTACTTCGCATTGATTTTAATCTAAATCATGTGTTTCGCATGGATCTGAAGCTAACTCGTTTGTTTCGCATGCAGTTGAATCTGAATCATGTATATCACAAGTATTTGAAGCTAAACCATTTGATTCCCATGGATTTGAAGCTAAGCTTTCTACTTAGCATTGATTTGAAGATAAATCATGTGTTTCGCTTGGATTTGAAGATAACTCGTTTGCTTCGCATGCTGTTGAAGCTAAATCATGTATATCACAAGTATTTGAAGTTAAACCATTTGTTTCTCATGGATTCGAAGATAATCCATCTATTTCGAATTGATTTGAAGCTAAATCATGTGTTTAGCATGGATTTGAATCTAACTCGTTTGTTTCGCATGCTGTTGAAACTAAATCATTTATATCACAAGTATTTGAAGCTAAACCATTTGCTTCGCATAGATTCGAAGATAAGCCTTGCACTTCGCATTGATTTGAAGCTAACTCATGTGTTTCGCATGGATTTGAAGTTAACTCGTTTGTTTCGCATGCAGTTGAAGCTGAATCATGTATATCACAAGTATTTGAAGCTAAACCATTTGATTCCCATGGATGTGAAGCTAAGCTTTCTACTTACCATTGATTTGAAGATAAATCATGTGTTTCGCTTGGATTTGAAGATAACTCGTTTGCTTCGCATGGTGTTGAAGCTAAATCGTGTATATCACAAGTATTTGAAGTTAAACCATTTGTTTCGCATGGATTCGAAGATAATCCATCTATTTCGCATTGATTTGAAGCTAAATCATGTGTTTTGCATGGATTTGAATCTAACTCGTTTGCTTCGCATGGATTCGAAGGTCAGCCTTCTACTTCGCATTGATTTGATGCTAAATCATGTTTTTCGTTTGGACTTGAAGCTAACTCGTTTGTTTCGCATGTTGTTGAAGATAAATCATGTATATCACAAGTATTTGAAGCTAAACCATTTGTTTCGCATTTATTAGAAGCAAAGCCTTCTACTTCGCATTGATTTGAGGCTAAATCATGTGTTTCGCATGGATTTGAATCTAACTCGTTTGTTTCGCATGCTGTTGGAACTAAATCATGTATATCACAAGTATTTGAAGCTATTCCATTTGTTTCGCATGGTTTCGAAGATAAGCCTTCTACTTCGCATTGATTTGAAGCTAAATCATGTGTTTCGCATGGATTTGAAGTTAACTCTTTTTTTTCGTATGCAGTTGAAGCTAAATCATGTATATCACAAGTATTTGAAGCTAAACCATTTGTATCGCAAGGAATCGAAGATATGTCTCCTACTTCGCATTGATTTGAAGATAAATCATGTGTTTCGCATGGATTTGAAACTAACTCGTTTGTTTCGCATGCTGTTGAAGCTAAATCAAGTGTATCACAAGTATTTGAAGCTAAACCATTTGCTTCGCATGGAGTCGAAGTTCAGCCTTCTACTTCGCATTGATTAGATGCTAAATCATGTGTTTCGCATGGATTTGAAGCTACATCATGTATATCACAAGTATTTGAAGCTATATCATATGTTTCGCATGGATTCGTAGATAAGCCTTCTACTTCGCATTGATTTGAAGCTAAATCATGTGTTTCGTATGGATTTGAATCTAACTCATTTGTTTCGCATGCTGTTGAAACTGAATCATGTATATCACAAGTATTTGAAGCTGTATCATTTGTTTGGCATGGATTCGAAGATTAGCCTTCTACTTCGCATTGATTAGATGCTAAATCATGTGTTTCGCATGGGTTTGAAGCTAACTCGTTTGTTTCGCCTGCATTTGAAGCTATATCACTTATATTCACAAGTATGTGAAGCTAAATCATTCGTTTCGCATGGATTTGAAGCTAAGCCATCAACTTCGCGTTGACTTGATGCTAAATCATGTTTTTCGTTTGGACTTGAAGCTAACTCGTTTGTTTCGCATGTTGTTGAAGATAAATCATGTATATCACAAGTATTTGAATCTAAACCATTTGTTTCGCATTTATTAGAAGCAAAGCCTTCTACTTCGCATTGATTTGAGGCTAAATCATGTGTTTCGCATGGATTTGAATCTAACTCGTTTGTTTCGCATGCTGTTGGAACTAAATCATGTGTATCACAAGTATTTGAAGCTACATCATTTGTTTCGCATTTATTCGAACATAAGCCTTCTACTTCGCATTGATTTTAATCTAAATCATGTGTATCGCATGGATTTGAAGCTAACTCGTTTGCTTCGCATGCAGTTGAAGCTAAATCATGTATATCACAAGTATTTGAAGCTAAACCATTTTATTCCCATGGATTTGAAGCTAAGCTTTCTACTAAGCATTGATTTGAAGATAAATCATGTGTTTCGTTTGGATTTGAAGATAACTCATTTCCTTCGCATGCTGTTGAAGCTAAATCGTGTATATCACAGGTATTTGAAGTTAAACCATTTGTTTCGCATGGATTCGAAGCTAACTCCTTTGTTTCGCATGCTGTTGAAACTAAATCATTTATATCACAAGTATTTGAAGCTAAACCATTTGCTTCGCATGGATTCGAAGGTCAGCCTTCTACTTCGCATTGATTTGATGCTAAGTCATTTGTTTCGCATGGATTTCAAGCTAACTCGTTTGTTTCGCATGCTGTTGAAGCTAAATCAAGTGTATCACAAGTATTTGAAGCTAAACCATTTGCTTCGCATGGATTCGAAGATAAGCCTTGCACTTCGCATTGATTTGAAGCTAACTCATGTGTTTCGCATGGATTTGAAGTTAACTCGTTTGTTTCGCATGCAGTTGAAGCTAAATCATGTATATCACAAATATTTGCAGCTAAACCATTTGTTTCGCATGGATTCGAAGATAACCCTTCTACTTCGCATTGATTTGAAGCTAAATCATGTGTTTCGCATGGATTTGAAGCTAACTCGTTTGTTTCGCATGCTGTTGAAGCTAAATCATGTATATCACAAGTATTTGAAGTTAAACCATTTGTTTCGCATGGATTCGAAGATAATCCATCTATTTCGCATTGATTTGAAGCTAAATCATGTGTTTTGCATGGATTTGAATCTAACTCGTTTGCTTCGCATGGATTCGAAGGTCAGCCTTCTACTTCGCATTGATTTGATGCTAAATCATGTTTTTCGTTTGGACTTGAAGCTAACTCGTTTGTTTCGCATGTTGTTGAAGATAAATCATGTATATCACAAGTATTTGAAGCTAAACCATTTGTTTCGCATTTATTAGAAGCAAAGCCTTCTACTTCGCATTGATTTGAGGCTAAATCATGTGTTTCGCATGGATTTGAATCTAACTCGTTTGTTTCGCATGCTGTTGGAACTAAATCATGTATATCACAAGTATTTGAAGCTATTCCATTTGTTTCGCATGGTTTCGAAGATAAGCCTTCTACTTCGCATTGATTTGAAGCTAAATCATGTGTTTCGCATGGATTTAAAATCTAACTCGTTTGTTTCGCATGCTGTTTGAACTAAATCATGTATATCACAAGTATTTGAAGCTATATCATTTGTTTCGCATTTATTCGAAGATAAGCCTTCTACTTCGCATTGATTTTAATCTAAATCATGTGTTTCGCATGGATCTGAAGCTAACTCGTTTGTTTCGCATGCAGTTGAATCTGAATCATGTATATCACAAGTATTTGAAGCTAAACCATTTGATTCCCATGGATTTGAAGCTAAGCTTTCTACTTAGCATTGATTTGAAGATAAATCATGTGTTTCGCTTGGATTTGAAGATAACTCGTTTGCTTCGCATGCTGTTGAAGCTAAATCATGTATATCACAAGTATTTGAAGTTAAACCATTTGTTTCTCATGGATTCGAAGATAATCCATCTATTTCGAATTGATTTGAAGCTAAATCATGTGTTTAGCATGGATTTGAATCTAACTCGTTTGTTTCGCATGCTGTTGAAACTAAATCATTTATATCACAAGTATTTGAAGCTAAACCATTTGCTTCGCATAGATTCGAAGATAAGCCTTGCACTTCGCATTGATTTGAAGCTAACTCATGTGTTTCGCATGGATTTGAAGTTAACTCGTTTGTTTCGCATGCAGTTGAAGCTGAATCATGTATATCACAAGTATTTGAAGCTAAACCATTTGATTCCCATGGATGTGAAGCTAAGCTTTCTACTTACCATTGATTTGAAGATAAATCATGTGTTTCGCTTGGATTTGAAGATAACTCGTTTGCTTCGCATGGTGTTGAAGCTAAATCGTGTATATCACAAGTATTTGAAGTTAAACCATTTGTTTCGCATGGATTCGAAGATAATCCATCTATTTCGCATTGATTTGAAGCTAAATCATGTGTTTTGCATGGATTTGAATCTAACTCGTTTGCTTCGCATGGATTCGAAGGTCAGCCTTCTACTTCGCATTGATTTGATGCTAAATCATGTTTTTCGTTTGGACTTGAAGCTAACTCGTTTGTTTCGCATGTTGTTGAAGATAAATCATGTATATCACAAGTATTTGAAGCTAAACCATTTGTTTCGCATTTATTAGAAGCAAAGCCTTCTACTTCGCATTGATTTGAGGCTAAATCATGTGTTTCGCATGGATTTGAATCTAACTCGTTTGTTTCGCATGCTGTTGGAACTAAATCATGTATATCACAAGTATTTGAAGCTATTCCATTTGTTTCGCATGGTTTCGAAGATAAGCCTTCTACTTCGCATTGATTTGAAGCTAAATCATGTGTTTCGCATGGATTTGAAGTTAACTCTTTTTTTTCGTATGCAGTTGAAGCTAAATCATGTATATCACAAGTATTTGAAGCTAAACCATTTGTATCGCAAGGAATCGAAGATATGCCTCCTACTTCGCATTGATTTGAAGATAAATCATGTGTTTCGCATGGATTTGAAGCTAACTCGTTTGTTTCGCATGCTGTTGAAGCTAAATCAAGTGTATCACAAGTATTTGAAGCTAAACCATTTGCTTCGCATGGATTCGAAGTTCAGCCTTCTACTTCACATTGATTAGATGCTAAATCATGTGTTTCGCATGGATTTGAAGCTACATCATGTATATCACAAGTATTTGAAGCTATATCATATGTTTCGCATGGATTCGTAGATAAGCCTTCTACTTCGCATTGATTTGAAGCTAAATCATGTGTTTCGTATGGATTTGAATCTAACTCATTTGTTTCGCATGCTGTTGAAACTGAATCATGTATATCACAAGTATTTGAAGCTGTATCATTTGTTTGGCATGGATTCGAAGATTAGCCTTCTACTTCGCATTGATTAGATGCTAAATCATGTGTTTCGCATGGGTTTGAAGCTAACTCGTTTGTTTCGCCTGCATTTGAAGCTATATCACTTATATTCACAAGTATGTGAAGCTAAATCATTCGTTTCGCATGGATTTGAAGCTAAGCCATCAACTTCGCGTTGACTTGATGCTAAATCATGTTTTTCGTTTGGACTTGAAGCTAACTCGTTTGTTTCGCATGTTGTTGAAGATAAATCATGTATATCACAAGTATTTGAATCTAAACCATTTGTTTCGCATTTATTAGAAGCAAAGCCTTCTACTTCGCATTGATTTGAGGCTAAATCATGTGTTTCGCATGGATTTGAATCTAACTCGTTTGTTTCGCATGCTGTTGGAACTAAATCATGTGTATCACAAGTATTTGAAGCTATATCATTTGTTTCGCATTTATTCGAACATAAGCCTTCTACTTCGCATTGATTTTAATCTAAATCATGTGTATCGCATGGATTTGAAGCTAACTCGTTTGCTTCGCATGCAGTTGAAGCTAAATCATGTATATCACAAGTATTTGAAGCTAAACCATTTTGTTCCCATGGATTTGAAGCTAAGCTTTCTACTAAGCATTGATTTGAAGATAAATCATGTGTTTCGTTTGGATTTGAAGATAACTCATTTCCTTCGCATGCTGTTGAAGCTAAATCGTGTATATCACAGGTATTTGAAGTTAAACCATTTGTTTCGCATGGATTCGAAGCTAACTCCTTTGTTTCGCATGCTGTTGAAACTAAATCATTTATATCACAAGTATTTGAAGCTAAACCATTTGCTTCGCATGGATTCGAAGGTCAGCCTTCTACTTCGCATTGATTTGATGCTAAGTCATTTGTTTCGCATGGATTTCAAGCTAACTCGTTTGTTTCGCATGCTGTTGAAGCTAAATCAAGTGTATCACAAGTATTTGAAGCTAAACCATTTGCTTCGCATGGATTCGAAGATAAGCCTTGCACTTCGCATTGATTTGAAGCTAACTCATGTGTTTCGCATGGATTTGAAGTTAACTCGTTTGTTTCGCATGCAGTTGAAGCTAAATCATGTATATCACAAATATTTGCAGCTAAACCATTTGTTTCGCATGGATTCGAAGATAACCCTTCTACTTCGCATTGATTTGAAGCTAAATCATGTGTTTCGCATGGATTTGAAGCTAACTCGTTTGTTTCGCATGCTGTTGAAGCTAAATCATGTATATCACAAGTATATGAAGCTGTATCATTTGTTTGGCATGGATTCGAAGATTAGCCTTCTACTTCGCATTGATTAGATGCTAAATCATGTGTTTCGCATGGGTTTGAAGCTAACTCGTTTGTTTCGCCTGCATTTGAAGCTATATCACTTATATTCACAAGTATGTGAAGCTAAATCATTCGTTTCGCATGGATTTGAAGCTAAGCCATCAACTTCGCGTTGACTTGATGCTAAATCATGTATTTCGTTTGGACTTGAAGCTAACTCGTTTGTTTCGCATGTTGTTGAAGATAAATCATGTATATCACAAGTATTTGAAGCTAAACCATTTCTTTCGCATTTATTAGAAGCAAAGCCTTCTACTTCGCATTGATTTGAGGCTAAATCATGTGTTTCGCATGGATTTGAATCTAACTCGTTTGTTTCGCATGCTGTTGGAACTAAATCATGTGTATCACAAGTATTTGAAGCTATATCATTTGTTTCGCATTTATTCGAACATAAGCCTTCTACTTCGCATTGATTTTAATCTAAATCATGTGTATCGCATGGATTTGAAGCTAACTCGTTTGCTTCGCATGCAGTTGAAGCTAAATCATGTATATCACAAGTATTTGAAGCTAAACCATTTTATTCCCATGGATTTGAAGCTAAGCTTTCTACTAAGCATTGATTTGAAGATAAATCATGTGTTTCGTTTGGATTTGAAGATAACTCATTTCCTTCGCATGCTGTTGAAGCTAAATCGTGTATATCACAGGTATTTGAAGTTAAACCATTTGTTTCGCATGGATTCGAAGCTAACTCCTTTGTTTCGCATGCTGTTGAAACTAAATCATTTATATCACAAGTATTTGAAGCTAAACCATTTGCTTCGCATGGATTCGAAGGTCAGCCTTCTACTTCGCATTGATTTGATGCTAAGTCATTTGTTTCGCATGGATTTCAAGCTAACTCGTTTGTTTCGCATGCTGTTGAAGCTAAATCAAGTGTATCACAAGTATTTGAAGCTAAACCATTTGCTTCGCATGGATTCGAAGATAAGCCTTGCACTTCGCATTGATTTGAAGCTAACTCATGTGTTTCGCATGGATTTGAAGTTAACTCGTTTGTTTCGCATGCAGTTGAAGCTAAATCATGTATATCACAAATATTTGCAGCTAAACCATTTGTTTCGCATGGATTCGAAGATAACCCTTCTACTTCGCATTGATTTGAAGCTAAATCATGTGTTTCGCATGGATTTGAAGCTAACTCGTTTGTTTCGCATGCTGTTGAAGCTAAATCATGTATATCACAAGTATATGAAGCTGTATCATTTGTTTGGCATGGATTCGAAGATTAGCCTTCTACTTCGCATTGATTAGATGCTAAATCATGTGTTTCGCATGGGTTTGAAGCTAACTCGTTTGTTTCGCCTGCATTTGAAGCTATATCACTTATATTCACAAGTATGTGAAGCTAAATCATTCGTTTCGCATGGATTTGAAGCTAAGCCATCAACTTCGCGTTGACTTGATGCTAAATCATGTATTTCGTTTGGACTTGAAGCTAACTCGTTTGTTTCGCATGTTGTTGAAGATAAATCATGTATATCACAAGTATTTGAAGCTAAACCATTTCTTTCGCATTTATTAGAAGCAAAGCCTTCTACTTCGCATTGATTTGAGGCTAAATCATGTGTTTCGCATGGATTTGAATCTAACTCGTTTGTTTCGCATGCTGTTGGAACTAAATCATGTGTATCACAAGTATTTGAAGCTATATCATTTGTTTCGCATTTATTCGAACATAAGCCTTCTACTTCGCATTGATTTTAATCTAAATCATGTGTATCGCATGGATTTGAAGCTAACTCGTTTGCTTCGCATGCAGTTGAAGCTAAATCATGTATATCACAAGTATTTGAAGCTAAACCATTTTATTCCCATGGATTTGAAGCTAAGCTTTCTACTAAGCATTGATTTGAAGATAAATCATGTGTTTCGTTTGGATTTGAAGATAACTCATTTGCTTCGCATGCTGTTGAAGCTAAATCGTGTATATCACAAGTATTTGAAGTTAAACCATTTGTTTCGCATGGATTCGAAGCTAACTCCTTTGTTTCGCATGCTGTTGAAACTAAATCATTTATATCACAAGTATTTGAAGCTAAACCATTTGCTTCGCATGGATTCGAAGGTCAGCCTTCTACTTCGCATTGATTTGATGCTAAGTCATTTGTTTCGCATGGATTTCAAGCTAACTCGTTTGTTTCGCATGCTGTTGAAGCTAAATCAAGTGTATCACAAGTATTTGAAGCTAAACCATTTGCTTCGCATGGATTCGAAGATAAGCCTTGCACTTCGCATTGATTTGAAGCTAACTCATGTGTTTCGCATGGATTTGAAGTTAACTCGTTTGTATCGCATGCAGTTGAAGCTAAATCATGTATATCACAAATATTTGCAGCTAAACCATTTGTTTCGCATGGATTCGAAGATAACCCTTCTACTTCGCATTGATTTGAAGCTAAATCATGTGTTTCGCATGGATTTGAAGATAACTCGTTTGCTTCGCATGGTGTTGAAGCTAAATCGTGTATATCACAAGTATTTGAAGTTAAACCATTTGTTTCGCATGGATTCGAAGATAATCCATCTATTTCGCATTGATTTGAAGCTAAATCATGTGTTTTGCATGGATTTGAATCTAACTCGTTTGCTTCGCATGGATTCGAAGGTCAGCCTTCTACTTCGCATTGATTTGATGCTAAATCATGTTTTTCGTTTGGACTTGAAGCTAACTCGTTTGTTTCGCATGTTGTTGAAGATAAATCATGTATATCACAAGTATTTGAAGCTAAACCATTTGTTTCGCATTTATTAGAAGCAAAGCCTTCTACTTCGCATTGATTTGAGGCTAAATCATGTGTTTCGCATGGATTTGAATCTAACTCGTTTGTTTCGCATGCTGTTGGAACTAAATCATGTATATCACAAGTATTTGAAGCTATTCCATTTGTTTCGCATGGTTTCGAAGATAAGCCTTCTACTTCGCATTGATTTGAAGCTAAATCATGTGTTTCGCATGGATTTGAAGTTAACTCTTTTTTTTCGTATGCAGTTGAAGCTAAATCATGTATATCACAAGTATTTGAAGCTAAACCATTTGTATCGCAAGGAATCGAAGATATGCCTCCTACTTCGCATTGATTTGAAGATAAATCATGTGTTTCGCATGGATTTGAAGCTAACTCGTTTGTTTCGCATGCTGTTGAAGCTAAATCAAGTGTATCACAAGTATTTGAAGCTAAACCATTTGCTTCGCATGGATTCGAAGTTCAGCCTTCTACTTCGCATTGATTAGATGCTAAATCATGTGTTTCGCATGGATTTGAAGCTACATCATGTATATCACAAGTATTTGAAGCTATATCATATGTTTCGCATGGATTCGTAGATAAGCCTTCTACTTCGCATTGATTTGAAGCTAAATCATGTGTTTCGTATGGATTTGAATCTAACTCATTTGTTTCGCATGCTGTTGAAACTGAATCATGTATATCACAAGTATTTGAAGCTGTATCATTTGTTTGGCATGGATTCGAAGATTAGCCTTCTACTTCGCATTGATTAGATGCTAAATCATGTGTTTCGCATGGGTTTGAAGCTAACTCGTTTGTTTCGCCTGCATTTGAAGCTATATCACTTATATTCACAAGTATGTGAAGCTAAATCATTCGTTTCGCATGGATTTGAAGCTAAGCCATCAACTTCGCGTTGACTTGATGCTAAATCATGTTTTTCGTTTGGACTTGAAGCTAACTCGTTTGTTTCGCATGTTGTTGAAGATAAATCATGTATATCACAAGTATTTGAATCTAAACCATTTGTTTCGCATTTATTAGAAGCAAAGCCTTCTACTTCGCATTGATTTGAGGCTAAATCATGTGTTTCGCATGGATTTGAATCTAACTCGTTTGTTTCGCATGCTGTTGGAACTAAATCATGTGTATCACAAGTATTTGAAGCTATATCATTTGTTTCGCATTTATTCGAACATAAGCCTTCTACTTCGCATTGATTTTAATCTAAATCATGTGTATCGCATGGATTTGAAGCTAACTCGTTTGCTTCGCATGCAGTTGAAGCTAAATCATGTATATCACAAGTATTTGAAGCTAAACCATTTTATTCCCATGGATTTGAAGCTAAGCTTTCTACTAAGCATTGATTTGAAGATAAATCATGTGTTTCGTTTGGATTTGAAGATAACTCATTTCCTTCGCATGCTGTTGAAGCTAAATCGTGTATATCACAGGTATTTGAAGTTAAACCATTTGTTTCGCATGGATTCGAAGCTAACTCCTTTGTTTCGCATGCTGTTGAAACTAAATCATTTATATCACAAGTATTTGAAGCTAAACCATTTGCTTCGCATGGATTCGAAGGTCAGCCTTCTACTTCGCATTGATTTGATGCTAAGTCATTTGTTTCGCATGGATTTCAAGCTAACTCGTTTGTTTCGCATGCTGTTGAAGCTAAATCAAGTGTATCACAAGTATTTGAAGCTAAACCATTTGCTTCGCATGGATTCGAAGATAAGCCTTGCACTTCGCATTGATTTGAAGCTAACTCATGTGTTTCGCATGGATTTGAAGTTAACTCGTTTGTTTCGCATGCAGTTGAAGCTAAATCATGTATATCACAAATATTTGCAGCTAAACCATTTGTTTCGCATGGATTCGAAGATAACCCTTCTACTTCGCATTGATTTGAAGCTAAATCATGTGTTTCGCATGGATTTGAAGCTAACTCGTTTGTTTCGCATGCTGTTGAAGCTAAATCATGTATATCACAAGTATATGAAGCTGTATCATTTGTTTGGCATGGATTCGAAGATTAGCCTTCTACTTCGCATTGATTAGATGCTAAATCATGTGTTTCGCATGGGTTTGAAGCTAACTCGTTTGTTTCGCCTGCATTTGAAGCTATATCACTTATATTCACAAGTATGTGAAGCTAAATCATTCGTTTCGCATGGATTTGAAGCTAAGCCATCAACTTCGCGTTGACTTGATGCTAAATCATGTATTTCGTTTGGACTTGAAGCTAACTCGTTTGTTTCGCATGTTGTTGAAGATAAATCATGTATATCACAAGTATTTGAAGCTAAACCATTTCTTTCGCATTTATTAGAAGCAAAGCCTTCTACTTCGCATTGATTTGAGGCTAAATCATGTGTTTCGCATGGATTTGAATCTAACTCGTTTGTTTCGCATGCTGTTGGAACTAAATCATGTGTATCACAAGTATTTGAAGCTATATCATTTGTTTCGCATTTATTCGAACATAAGCCTTCTACTTCGCATTGATTTTAATCTAAATCATGTGTATCGCATGGATTTGAAGCTAACTCGTTTGCTTCGCATGCAGTTGAAGCTAAATCATGTATATCACAAGTATTTGAAGCTAAACCATTTTATTCCCATGGATTTGAAGCTAAGCTTTCTACTAAGCATTGATTTGAAGATAAATCATGTGTTTCGTTTGGATTTGAAGATAACTCATTTCCTTCGCATGCTGTTGAAGCTAAATCGTGTATATCACAGGTATTTGAAGTTAAACCATTTGTTTCGCATGGATTCGAAGCTAACTCCTTTGTTTCGCATGCTGTTGAAACTAAATCATTTATATCACAAGTATTTGAAGCTAAACCATTTGCTTCGCATGGATTCGAAGGTCAGCCTTCTACTTCGCATTGATTTGATGCTAAGTCATTTGTTTCGCATGGATTTCAAGCTAACTCGTTTGTTTCGCATGCTGTTGAAGCTAAATCAAGTGTATCACAAGTATTTGAAGCTAAACCATTTGCTTCGCATGGATTCGAAGATAAGCCTTGCACTTCGCATTGATTTGAAGCTAACTCATGTGTTTCGCATGGATTTGAAGTTAACTCGTTTGTTTCGCATGCAGTTGAAGCTAAATCATGTATATCACAAATATTTGCAGCTAAACCATTTGTTTCGCATGGATTCGAAGATAACCCTTCTACTTCGCATTGATTTGAAGCTAAATCATGTGTTTCGCATGGATTTGAAGCTAACTCGTTTGTTTCGCATGCAGTTGAAGCTAAATCATGTATATCACAAGTATATGAAGCTGTATCATTTGTTTGGCATGGATTCGAAGATTAGCCTTCTACTTCGCATTGATTAGATGCTAAATCATGTGTTTCGCATGGGTTTGAAGCTAACTCGTTTGTTTCGCCTGCATTTGAAGCTATATCACTTATATTCACAAGTATGTGAAGCTAAATCATTCGTTTCGCATGGATTTGAAGCTAAGCCATCAACTTCGCGTTGACTTGATGCTAAATCATGTATTTCGTTTGGACTTGAAGCTAACTCGTTTGTTTCGCATGTTGTTGAAGATAAATCATGTATATCACAAGTATTTGAAGCTAAACCATTTCTTTCGCATTTATTAGAAGCAAAGCCTTCTACTTCGCATTGATTTGAGGCTAAATCATGTGTTTCGCATGGATTTGAATCTAACTCGTTTGTTTCGCATGCTGTTGGAACTAAATCATGTGTATCACAAGTATTTGAAGCTATATCATTTGTTTCGCATTTATTCGAACATAAGCCTTCTACTTCGCATTGATTTTAATCTAAATCATGTGTATCGCATGGATTTGAAGCTAACTCGTTTGCTTCGCATGCAGTTGAAGCTAAATCATGTATATCACAAGTATTTGAAGCTAAACCATTTTATTCCCATGGATTTGAAGCTAAGCTTTCTACTAAGCATTGATTTGAAGATAAATCATGTGTTTCGTTTGGATTTGAAGATAACTCATTTGCTTCGCATGCTGTTGAAGCTAAATCGTGTATATCACAAGTATTTGAAGTTAAACCATTTGCTTCGCATGGATTCGAAGGTCAGCCTTCTACTTCGCATTGATTTGATGCTAAGTCATTTGTTTCGCATGGATTTCAAGCTAACTCGTTTGTTTCGCATGCTGTTGAAGCTAAATCAAGTGTATCACAAGTATTTGAAGCTAAACCATTTGCTTCGCATGGATTCGAAGATAAGCCTTGCACTTCGCATTGATTTGAAGCTAACTCATGTGTTTCGCATGGATTTGAAGTTAACTCGTTTGTTTCGCATGCAGTTGAAGCTAAATCATGTATATCACAAATATTTGCAGCTAAACCATTTGTTTCGCATGGATTCGAAGATAACCCTTCTACTTCGCATTGATTTGAAGCTAAATCATGTGTTTCGCATGGATTTGAAGCTAACTCGTTTGTTTCGCATGCTGTTGAAGCTAAATCATGTATATCACAAGTATATGAAGCTGTATCATTTGTTTGGCATGGATTCGAAGATTAGCCTTCTACTTCGCATTGATTAGATGCTAAATCATGTGTTTCGCATGGGTTTGAAGATAACTCGTTTGTTTCGCCTGCATTTGAAGCTATATCACTTATATTCACAAGTATGTGAAGCTAAATCATTCGTTTCGCATGGATTTGAAGCTAAGCCATCAACTTCGCGTTGACTTGATGCTAAATCATGTATTTCGTTTGGACTTGAAAGCTAACTCGTTTGTTTCGCATGTTGTTGAAGATAAATCATGTATATCACAAGTATTTGAAGCTAAACCATTTGTTTCGCATTTATTAGAAGCAAAGCCTTCTACTTCGCATTGATTTGAGGCTAAATCATGTGTTTTCGCATGGATTTGAATCTAACTCGTTTGTTTCGCATGCTGTTGGAACTAAATCATGTATATCACAAGTATTTGAAGCTAAACCATTTGATTAACATGGATTTGAAGCTAAGCTTTCTACTTAGCATTGATTTGAAGATAAATCATGTGTTTCGCTTGGATTTGAAGATAACTCGTTTGCTTCGCATGCTGTTGAAGCTAAATCATGTATATCACAAGTATTTGAAGTTAAACCATTTGTTTTCTCATGGATTCGAAGATAATCCATCTATTTCGCATTGATTTGAAGCTAAATCATGTGTTTTACCATGGATTTGAATCTAACTCGTTTGTTTCGCATGCTGTTGAAACTAAATCATTTATATCACAAGTATTTGAAGCTAAACCATTTGCTTCGCATGGATTCGAAGATAAGCCTTGCACTTCGCATTGATTTGAAGCTAACTCATGTGTTTTCGCATGGATTTGAAGTTAACTCGTTTGTTTCGCATGCAGTTGAAGCTAAATCATGTATATCACAAATATTTGCAGCTAAACCATTTGTTTCGCATGGATTCGAAGATAACCCTTCTACTTCGCATTGATTTGAAGCTAAATCATGTGTTTCGCATGGTTTTTAAGCTAACTCGTTTGTTTCGCATGCTGTTGAAGCTAAATCATGTATATCACAAGTGTTTGAAGCAAATCCATTTGTTTCGCATGGATTCGAAGATAATCCTTCTACTTCGCATTGATTTGAAGCTAAATCATTTGTTTCGCATGGATTTGATTCTAACTCGTTTGTTTCGCATGCTGTTGGAACTAAATCATGTATATCACAAGTATTTGAAGCTATATCATTTGTTTTCGCATTTATTTGAACATTAGCCTTCTACTTCGCGTTGATTTTAATCTAAATCATGTGTTTCGCATGGATTTGAAGTTAACTCTTTTTTTTTCGTATGCAGTTGAAGCTAAATCATGTATATCACAAGTATTTGCAGCTAAACCATTTGTTTCGCATGGATTCGAAGATAACCCTTCTACTTCGCATTGATTTGAAGCTAAATCATGTGTTTCGCATGGATTTGAAGCTAACTCGTTTGTTTCGCATGCTGTTGAAGCTAAATCAAGTGTATCACAAGTATTTGAAGCTAAACCATTTGATTCCCATGGATGTGAAGCTAAGCTTTCTACTTACCATTGATTTGAAGATAAATCATGTGTTTCGCTTGGATTTGAAGATAACTCGTTTGCTTCGCATGGTGTTGAAGCTAAATCGTGTATATCACAAGTATTTGAAGTTAAAACCATTTGTTTCGCATGGATTCGAAGATAATCCATCTATTTCGCATTGATTTGCAGCTAAATCATGTGTTTTGCATGGATTTGAATCTAACTCGTTTGCTTCGCATGGATTCGAAAGTCAGCCTTCTACTTCGCATTGATTTGATGCTAAATCATGTTTTTTCGTTTGGACTTGAAGCTAACTCGTTTGTTTTCGCATGTTGTTGAAGATAAATCATGTATATCACAAGTATTTGAAGCTAAACCATTTGTTTCGCATTTATTAGAAGCAAAGCCTTCTACTTCGCATTGATTTGAGGCTAAATCATGTGTTTCGCATGGATTTGAATCTAACTCGTTTGTTTCGCATGCTGTTGGAACTAAATCATGTATATCACAAGTATTTGAAGCTATTCCATTTGTTTCGCATGGTTTCGAAGATAAGCCTTCTACTTCGCATTGATTTGAAGCTAAATCATGTGTTTCGCATGGATTTAAAATCTAACTCGTTTGTTTCGCATGCTGTTTGAACTAAATCATGTATATCACAAGTATTTGAAGCTATATCATTTGTTTCGCATTTATTCGAAGATAAGCCTTCTACTTCGCATTGATTTTAATCTAAATCATGTGTTTCGCATGGATCTGAAGCTAACTCGTTTGTTTCGCATGCAGTTGAATCTGAATCATGTATATCACAAGTATTTGAAGCTAAACCATTTGATTCCCATGGATTTGAAGCTAAGCTTTCTACTTAGCATTGATTTGAAGATAAATCATGTGTTTCGCTTGGATTTGAAGATAACTCGTTTGTTTCGCATGCTGTTGAAACTAAATCATTTATATCACAAGTATTTGAAGCTAAACCATTTGCTTCGTATAGATTCGAAGATAAGCCTTGCACTTCGCATTGATTTGAAGCTAACTCATGTGTTTCGCATGGATTTGAAGTTAACTCGTTTGTTTCGCATGCAGTTGAAGCTGAATCATGTATATCACAAGTATTTGAAGCTAAACCATTTGATTCCCATGGATGTGAAGCTAAGCTTTCTACTTACCATTGATTTGAAGATAAATCATGTGTTTCGCTTGGATTTGAAGATAACTCGTTTGCTTCGCATGGTGTTGAAGCTAAATCGTGTATATCACAAGTATTTGAAGTTAAACCATTTGTTTCGCATGGATTCGAAGATAATCCATCTATTTCGCATTGATTTGAAGCTAAATCATGTGTTTTGCTTGGATTTGAATCTAACTCGTTTGCTTCGCATGGATTCGAAGGTCAGCCTTCTACTTCGCATTGATTTGATGCTAAATCATGTTTTTCGTTTGGACTTGAAGCTAACTCGTTTGTTTCGCATGTTGTTGAAGATAAATCATGTATATCACAAGTATTTGAAGCTAAACCATTTGTTTCGCATTTATTAGAAGCAAAGCCTTCTACTTCGCATTGATTTGAGGCTAAATCATGTGTTTCGCATGGATTTGAATCTAACTCGTTTGTTTCGCATGCTGTTGGAACTAAATCATGTATATCACAAGTATTTGAAGCTATTCCATTTGTTTCGCATGGTTTCGAAGATAAGCCTTCTACTTCGCATTGATTTGAAGCTAAATCATGTGTTTCGCATGGATTTAAAATCTAACTCGTTTGTTTCGCATGCTGTTTGAACTAAATCATGTATATCACAAGTATTTGAAGCTATATCATTTGTTTCGCATTTATTCGAAGATAAGCCTTCTACTTCGCATTGATTTTAATCTAAATCATGTGTTTCGCATGGATCTGAAGCTAACTCGTTTGTTTCGCATGCAGTTGAATCTGAATCATGTATATCACAAGTATTTGAAGCTAAACCATTTGATTCCCATGGATTTGAAGCTAAGCTTTCTACTTAGCATTGATTTGAAGATAAATCATGTGTTTCGCTTGGATTTGAAGATAACTCGTTTGCTTCGCATGCTGTTGAAGCTAATTCATGTATATCACAAGTATTTGAAGTTAAACCATTTGTTTCTCATGGATTCGAAGATAATCCATCTATTTCGAATTGATTTGAAGCTAAATCATGTGTTTAGCATGGATTTGAATCTAACTCGTTTGTTTCGCATGCTGTTGAAACTAAATCATTTATATCACAAGTATTTGAAGCTAAACCATTTGCTTCGCATAGATTCGAAGATAAGCCTTGCACTTCGCATTGATTTGAAGCTAACTCATGTGTTTCGCATGGATTTGAAGTTAACTCGTTTGTTTCGCATGCAGTTGAAGCTGAATCATGTATATCACAAGTATTTGAAGCTAAACCATTTGATTCCCATGGATGTGAAGCTAAGCTTTCTACTTACCATTGATTTGAAGATAAATCATGTGTTTCGCTTGGATTTGAAGATAACTCGTTTGCTTCGCATGGTGTTGAAGCTAAATCGTGTATATCACAAGTATTTGAAGTTAAACCATTTGTTTCGCATGGATTCGAAGATAATCCATCTATTTCGCATTGATTTGAAGCTAAATCATGTGTTTTGCTTGGATTTGAATCTAACTCGTTTGCTTCGCATGGATTCGAAGGTCAGCCTTCTACTTCGCATTGATTTGATGCTAAATCATGTTTTTCGTTTGGACTTGAAGCTAACTCGTTTGTTTCGCATGTTGTTGAAGATAAATCATGTATATCACAAGTATTTGAAGCTAAACCATTTGTTTCGCATTTATTAGAAGCAAAGCCTTCTACTTCGCATTGATTTGAGGCTAAATCATGTGTTTCGCATGGATTTGAATCTAACTCGTTTGTTTCGCATGCTGTTGGAACTAAATCATGTATATCACAAGTATTTGAAGCTATTCCATTTGTTTCGCATGGTTTCGAAGATAAGCCTTCTACTTCGCATTGATTTGAAGCTAAATCATGTGTTTCGCATGGATTTGAAGTTAACTCTTTTTTTTCGTATGCAGTTGAAGCTAAATCATGTATATCACAAGTATTTGAAGCTAAACCATTTGTATCGCAAGGAATCGAAGATATGCTTCCTACTTCGCATTGATTTGAAGATAAATCATGTGTTTCGCATGGATTTGAAGCTAACTCGTTTGTTTCGCATGCTGTTGAAGCTAAATCAAGTGTATCACAAGTATTTGAAGCTAAACCATTTGCTTCGCATGGATTCGAAGTTCAGCCTTCTACTTCGCATTGATTAGATGCTAAATCATGTGTTTCGCATGGATTTGAAGCTACATCATGTATATCACAAGTATTTGAAGCTATATCATATGTTTCGCATGGATTCGTAGATAAGCCTTCTACTTCGCATTGATTTGAAGCTAAATCATGTGTTTCGTATGGATTTGAATCTAACTCATTTGTTTCGCATGCTGTTGAAACTGAATCATGTATATCACAAGTATTTGAAGCTGTATCATTTGTTTGGCATGGATTCGAAGATTAGCCTTCTACTTCGCATTGATTAGATGCTAAATCATGTGTTTCGCATGGGTTTGAAGCTAACTCGTTTGTTTCGCCTGCATTTGAAGCTATATCACTTATATTCACAAGTATGTGAAGCTAAATCATTCGTTTCGCATGGATTTGAAGCTAAGCCATCAACTTCGCGTTGACTTGATGCTAAATCATGTTTTTCGTTTGGACTTGAAGCTAACTCGTTTGTTTCGCATGTTGTTGAAGATAAATCATGTATATCACAAGTATTTGAATCTAAACCATTTGTTTCGCATTTATTAGAAGCAAAGCCTTCTACTTCGCATTGATTTGAGGCTAAATCATGTGTTTCGCATGGATTTGAATCTAACTCGTTTGTTTCGCATGCTGTTGGAACTAAATCATGTGTATCACAAGTATTTGAAGCTATATCATTTGTTTCGCATTTATTCGAACATAAGCCTTCTACTTCGCATTGATTTTAATCTAAATCATGTGTATCGCATGGATTTGAAGCTAACTCGTTTGCTTCGCATGCAGTTGAAGCTAAATCATGTATATCACAAGTATTTGAAGCTAAACCATTTTATTCCCATGGATTTGAAGCTAAGCTTTCTACTAAGCATTGATTTGAAGATAAATCATGTGTTTCGTTTGGATTTGAAGATAACTCATTTGCTTCGCATGCTGTTGAAGCTAAATCGTGTATATCACAGGTATTTGAAGTTAAACCATTTGTTTCGCATGGATTCGAAGCTAACTCCTTTGTTTCGCATGCTGTTGAAACTAAATCATTTATATCACAAGTATTTGAAGCTAAACCATTTGCTTCGCATGGATTCGAAGGTCAGCCTTCTACTTCGCATTGATTTGATGCTAAGTCATTTGTTTCGCATGGATTTCAAGCTAACTCGTTTGTTTCGCATGCTGTTGAAGCTAAATCAAGTGTATCACAAGTATTTGAAGCTAAACCATTTGCTTCGCATGGATTCGAAGATAAGCCTTGCACTTCGCATTGATTTGAAGCTAACTCATGTGTTTCGCATGGATTTGAAGTTAACTCGTTTGTTTCGCATGCAGTTGAAGCTAAATCATGTATATCACAAATATTTGCAGCTAAACCATTTGTTTCGCATGGATTCGAAGATAACCCTTCTACTTCGCATTGATTTGAAGCTAAATCATGTGTTTCGCATGGATTTGAAGCTAACTCGTTTGTTTCGCATGCTGTTGAAGCTAAATCATGTATATCACAAGTATATGAAGCTGTATCATTTGTTTGGCATGGATTCGAAGATTAGCCTTCTACTTCGCATTGATTAGATGCTAAATCATGTGTTTCGCATGGGTTTGAAGCTAACTCGTTTGTTTCGCCTGCATTTGAAGCTATATCACTTATATTCACAAGTATGTGAAGCTAAATCATTCGTTTCGCATGGATTTGAAGCTAAGCCATCAACTTCGCGTTGACTTGATGCTAAATCATGTATTTCGTTTGGACTTGAAGCTAACTCGTTTGTTTCGCATGTTGTTGAAGATAAATCATGTATATCACAAGTATTTGAAGCTAAACCATTTGTTTCGCATTTATTAGAAGCAAAGCCTTCTACTTCGCATTGATTTGAGGCTAAATCATGTGTTTCGCATGGATTTGAATCTAACTCGTTTGTTTCGCATGCTGTTGGAACTAAATCATGTGTATCACAAGTATTTGAAGCTATATCATTTGTTTCGCATTTATTCGAACATAAGCCTTCTACTTCGCATTGATTTTAATCTAAATCATGTGTATCGCATGGATTTGAAGCTAACTCGTTTGCTTCGCATGCAGTTGAAGCTAAATCATGTATATCACAAGTATTTGAAGCTAAACCATTTTATTCCCATGGATTTGAAGCTAAGCTTTCTACTAAGCATTGATTTGAAGATAAATCATGTGTTTCGTTGGATTTGAAGATAACTCATTTGCTTCGCATGCTGTTGAAGCTAAATCGTGTATATCACAAGTATTTGAAGTTAAACCATTTGTTTCGCATGGATTCGAAGCTAACTCCTTTGTTTCGCATGCTGTTGAAACTAAATCATTTATATCACAAGTATTTGAAGCTAAACCATTTGCTTCGCATGGATTCGAAGGTCAGCCTTCTACTTCGCATTGATTTGATGCTAAGTCATTTGTTTCGCATGGATTTCAAGCTAACTCGTTTGTTTCGCATGCTGTTGAAGCTAAATCAAGTGTATCACAAGTATTTGAAGCTAAACCATTTGCTTCGCATGGATTCGAAGATAAGCCTTGCACTTCGCATTGATTTGAAGCTAACTCATGTGTTTCGCATGGATTTGAAGTTAACTCGTTTGTTTCGCATGCAGTTGAAGCTAAATCATGTATATCACAAATATTTGCAGCTAAACCATTTGTTTCGCATGGATTCGAAGATAACCCTTCTACTTCGCATTGATTTGAAGCTAAATCATGTGTTTCGCATGGATTTGAAGCTAACTCGTTTGTTTCGCATGTTGTTGAAGATAAATCATGTATATCACAAGTATTTGAAGCTAAACCATTTGTTTCGCATTTATTAGAAGCAAAGCCTTCTAGTTCGCATTGATTTGAGGCTAAATCATGTGTTTCGCATGGATTTGAATCTAACTCGTTTGTTTCGCATGCTGTTGGAACTAAATCATGTATATCACAAGTATTTGAAGCTAAACCATTTGATTCCCATGGATTTGAAGCTAAGCTTTCTACTTAGCATTGATTTGAAGATAAATCATGTGTTTCGCTTGGATTTGAAGATAACTCGTTTGCTTCGCATGCTGTTGAAGCTAAATCATGTATATCACAAGTATTTGAAGTTAAACCATTTGTTTCTCATGGATTCGAAGATAATCCATCTATTTCGCATTGATTTGAAGCTAAATCATGTGTTTACCATGGATTTGAATCTAACTCGTTTGTTTCGCATGCTGTTGAAACTAAATCATTTATATCACAAGTATTTGAAGCTAAACCATTTGCTTCGCATGGATTCGAAGATAAGCCTTGCACTTCGCATTGATTTGAAGCTAACTCATGTGTTTTGCATGGATTTGAAGTTAACTCGTTTGTTTCGCATGCAGTTGAAGCTAAATCATGTAGATCACAAATATTTGCAGCTAAACCATTTGTTTCGCATGGATTCGAAGATAACCCTTCTACTTCGCATTGATTTGAAGCTAAATCATGTGTTTCGCATGGTTTTTAAGCTAACTCGTTTGTTTCGCATGCTGTTGAAGCTAAATCATGTATATCACAAGTGTTTGAAGCAAATCCATTTGTTTCGCATGGATTCGAAGATAATCCTTCTACTTCGCATTGATTTGAAGCTAAATCATTTGTTTCGCATGGATTTGATTCTAACTCGTTTGTTTCGCATGCTGTTGGAACTAAATCATGTATATCACAAGTATTTGAAGCTATATCATTTGTTTCGCATTTATTCGAACATTAGCCTTCTACTTCGCGTTGATTTTAATCTAAATCATGTGTTTCGCATGGATTTCAAGCTAACTCGTTTGTTTCGCAGGCTGTTGAAGCTAAATCATGTATATCACAAGTATTTGAAGCTAAACCATTTGTTTCGCATGGATTCGAAGATAAGCCTCCTACTTCGCATTGATTTGAAGCTGAATCATGTGTTTCGCATGGATTTGAAGATAACTCGTTTGCTTCGCATGCTGTTGAAGCTAAATCATGTATATCACAAGTATTTGAAGTTAAACCATTTGTTTCTCATGGATTCGAAGATAATCCATCTATTTCGCATTGATTTGAAGCTAAATCATGTGTTTACCATGGATTTGAATCTAACTCGTTTGTTTCGCATGCTGTTGAAACTAAATCATTTATATCACAAGTATTTGAAGCTAAACCATTTGCTTCGCATGGATTCGAAGATAAGCCTTGCACTTCGCATTGATTTGAAGCTAACTCATGTGTTTCGCATGGATTTGAAGTTAACTCGTTTGTTTCGCATGCAGTTGAAGCTAAATCATGTAGATCACAAATATTTGCAGCTAAACCATTTGTTTCGCATGGATTCGAAGATAACCCTTCTACTTCGCATTGATTTGAAGCTAAATCATGTGTTTCGCATGGTTTTTAAGCTAACTCGTTTGTTTCGCATGCTGTTGAAGCTAAATCATGTATATCACAAGTGTTTGAAGCAAATCCATTTGTTTCGCATGGATTCGAAGATAATCCTTCTACTTCGCATTGATTTGAAGCTAAATCATTTGTTTCGCATGGATTTGATTCTAACTCGTTTGTTTCGCATGCTGTTGGAACTAAATCATGTATATCACAAGTATTTGAAGCTATATCATTTGTTTCGCATTTATTCGAACATTAGCCTTCTACTTCGCGTTGATTTTAATCTAAATCATGTGTTTCGCATGGATTTGAAGTTAACTCTTTTTTTTCGTATGCAGTTGAAGCTAAATCATGTATATCACAAGTATTTGCAGCTAAACCATTTGTTTCGCATGGATTCGAAGATAACCCTTCTACTTCGCATTGATTTGAAGCTAAATCATGTGTTTCGCATGGATTTGAAGCTAACTCGTTTGTTTCGCATGCTGTTGAAGCTAAATCAAGTGTATCACAAGTATTTGAAGCTAAACAATTTGCTTCGCATGGATTCGAAGTTCAGCCTTCTACTTCGCATTGATTAGATGCTAAATCATGTGTTTCGCATGGATTTGAAGCTAACTCGTTTGTTTCGCATGCTGTTGAAGCTAAATCATGTATATCACAAGTATTTGAAGCTATATCATATGTTTCGCATGGATTCGTAGATAAGCCTTCTACTTCGCATTGATTTGAAGCTAAATCATGTGTTTCGTATGGATTTGAATCTAACTCATTTGTTTCGCATGCTGTTGAAACTGAATCATGTATATCACAAGTATTTGAAGCTGTATCATTTGTTTGGCATGGATTCGAAGATTAGCCTTCTACTTCGCATTGATTAGATGCTAAATCATGTGTTTCGCATGGGTTTGAAGCTAACTCGTTTGTTTCGCCTGCATTTGAAGCTATATCACTTATATTCACAAGTATGTGAAGCTAAATCATTCGTTTCGCATGGATTTGAAGCTAAGCCATCAACTTCGCGTTGACTTGATGCTAAATCATGTATTTCGTTTGGACTTGGAGCTAACTCGTTTGTTTCGCATGTTGTTGAAGATAAATCATGTATATCACAAGTATTTGAAGCTAAACCATTTGTTTCGCATTTATTAGAAGCAAAGCCTTCTACTTCGCATTGATTTGAGGCTAAATCATGTGTTTCGCATGGATTTGAATCTAACTCGTTTGTTTCGCATGCTGTTGGAACTAAATCATGTATATCACAAGTATTTGAAGCTAAACCATTTGATTCCCATGGATTTGAAGCTAAGCTTTCTACTTAGCATTGATTTGACGATAAATCATGTGTTTCGCTTGGATTTGAAGATAACTCGTTTGCTTCGCATGCTGTTGAAGCTAAATCATGTATATCACAAGTATTTGAAGTTAAACCATTTGTTTCTCATGGATTCGAAGATAATCCATCTATTTCGCATTGATTTGAAGCTAAATCATGTGTTTACCATGGATTTGAATCTAACTCGTTTGTTTCGCATGCTGTTGAAACTAAATCATTTATATCACAAGTATTTGAAGCTAAACCATTTGCTTCGCATGGATTCGAAGATAAGCCTTGCACTTCGCATTGATTTGAAGCTAACTCATGTGTTTCGCATGGATTTGAAGTTAACTCGTTTGTTTCGCATGCAGTTGAAGCTAAATCATGTATATCACAAATATTTGCAGCTAAACCATTTGTTTCGCATGGATTCGAAGATAACCCTTCTACTTCGCATTGATTTGAAGCTAAATCATGTGTTTCGCATGGATTTGAAGCTAACTCGTTTGTTTCGCATGCTGTTGAAGCTAAATCATGTATATCACAAGTGTTTGAAGCAAATCCATTTGTTTCGCATGGATTCGAAGATAAGCCTTCTACTTCGCATTGATTTGAAGCTAAATCATTTGTTTCGCATGGATTTGATTCTAACTCGTTTGTTTCGCATGCTGTTGGAACTAAATCATGTATATCACAAGTATTTGAAGCTATATCATTTGTTTCGCATTTATTCGAACATTAGCCTTCTACTTCGCGTTGATTTTAATCTAAATCATGTGTTTCGCATGGATTTGAAGTTAACTCTTTTTTTTCGTATGCAGTTGAAGCTAAATCATGTATATCACAAGTATTTGCAGCTAAACCATTTGTTTCGCATGGATTCGTAGATAAGCCTTCTACTTCGCATTGATTTGAAGCTAAATCATGTGTTTCGTATGGATTTGAATCTAACTCATTTGTTTCGCATGCTGTTGAAACTGAATCATGTATATCGCAAGTATTTGAAGCTGTATCATTTGTTTGGCATGGATTCGAAGATTAGCCTTCTACTTCGCATTGATTAGATGCTAAATCATGTGTTTCGCATGGGTTTGAAGCTAACTCGTTTGTTTCGCCTGCATTTGAAGCTATATCACTTATATTCACAAGTATGTGAAGCTAAATCATTCGTTTCGCATGGATTTGAAGCTAAGCCATCAACTTCGCGTTGACTCGATGCTAAATCATGTTTTTCGTTTGGACTTGAAGCTAACTCGTTTGTTTCGCATGTTGTTGAAGATAAATCATGTATATCACAAGTATTTGAATCTAAACCATTTGTTTCGCATTTATTAGAAGCAAAGCCTTCTACTTCGCATTGATTTGAGGCTAAATCATGTGTTTCGCATGGATTTGAATCTAACTCGTTTGTTTCGCATGCTGTTGGAACTAAATCATGTGTATCACAAGTATTTGAAGTTAAACCATTTTTTTCGCATGGATTCGAAGATAATCCATCTATTTCGCATTCATTTGAAGCTAAATCATGTGTTTTGCATGGATTTGAATCTAACTCGTTTGCTTCGCATGGATTCGAAGGTCTGCCTTCTACTTCGCATTGATTTGATGCTAAATCATGTTTTTCGTTTGGACTTGAAGCTAACTCGTTTGTTTCGCATGTTGTTGAAGATAAATCATGTATATCACAAGTATTTGAAGCTAAACCATTTGTTTCGCATTTATTAGAAGCAAAGCCTTCTACTTCGCATTGATTTGAGGCTAAATCATGTGTTTCGCATGGTTTCGAAGATAAGCCTTCTACTTCGCATTGATTTGAAGCTAAATCATGTGTTTCGCATGGATTTAAAATCTAACTCGTTTGTTTCGCATGCTGTTTGAACTAAATCATGTATATCACAAGTATTTGAAGCTATATCATTTGTTTCGCATTTATTCGAAGATAAGCCTTCTACTTCGCATTGATTTTAATCTAAATCATGTGTTTCGCATGGATTTGAAGCTAACTCGTTTGTTTCGCATGCAGTTGAAGCTGAATCATGTATATCACAAGTATTTGAAGCTAAACCATTTTATTCCCATGGATTTGAAGCTAAGCTTTCTACTTAGCATTGATTTGAAGATAAATCATGTGTTTCGCTTGGATTTGAAGATAACTCGTTTGCTTCGCATGCTGTTGAAGCTAAATCATGTATATCACAAGTATTTGAAGTTAAACCATTTGTTTCTCATGGATTCGAAGATAATCCATCTATTTCGCATTGATTTGAAGCTAAATCATGTGTTTAGCATGGATTTGAATCTAACTCGTTTGTTTCGCATGCTGTTGAAACTAAATCATTTATATCACAAGTATTTGAATCTAAACCATTTGCTTCGCATGGATTCGAAGATAAGCCTTGCACTTGGCATTGATTTGAAGCTAACTCATGTGTTTCGCATGGATTTGAAGCTAACTCGATTGTTTAGCATGCAGTTGAAGCTGAATCATGTATATCACAAGTATTTGAAGCTATATCATATGTTTCGCATGGATCCGAAGATAACCCTTCTAATTCGCATTGATTTGAAGCTAAATCATGTGTTTCGCATGTATATCAAGCTAATTCGTTTGTTTCGCAGGCTGTTGAAGCTAAATCATGTATATCACAAGTATTTGAAGCTAAACCATTTGTTTCGCATGGATTCGAAGATAAGCCTTCCACTTCGCATTCATTTGAAGCTAAATCATGTGTTCCGCATGGATTTGAAGCTAACTCGTTTGTTTCGCATGCTGTTGAAGCTAAATCATGTATATCACAAGTATTTGAAGCTATATCATATGTTTCGCATGGATTCGTAGATAAGCCTTCTACTTCGCATTGATTTGAAGCTAAATCATGTGTTTCGTATGGATTTGAATCTAACTCATTTGTTTCGCATGCTGTTGAAACTGAATCATGTATATCACAAGTATTTGAAGCTGTATCATTTGTTTGGCATGGATTCGAAGATTAGCCTTCTACTTCGCATTGATTAGATGCTAAATCATGTGTTTCGCATGGGTTTGAAGCTAACTCGTTTGTTTCGCCTGCATTTGAAGCTATATCACTTATATTCACAAGTATGTGAAGCTAAATCATTCGTTTCGCATGGATTTGAAGCTAAGCCATCAACTTCGCGTTGACTTGATGCTAAATCATGTATTTCGTTTGGACTTGGAGCTAACTCGTTTGTTTCGCATGTTGTTGAAGATAAATCATGTATATCACAAGTATTTGAAGCTAAACCATTTGTTTCGCATTTATTAGAAGCAAAGCCTTCTACTTCGCATTGATTTGAGGCTAAATCATGTGTTTCGCATGGATTTGAATCTAACTCGTTTGTTTCGCATGCTGTTGGAACTAAATCATGTATATCACAAGTATTTGAAGCTAAACCATTTGATTCCCATGGATTTGAAGCTAAGCTTTCTACTTAGCATTGATTTGACGATAAATCATGTGTTTCGCTTGGATTTGAAGATAACTCGTTTGCTTCGCATGCTGTTGAAGCTAAATCATGTATATCACAAGTATTTGAAGTTAAACCATTTGTTTCTCATGGATTCGAAGATAATCCATCTATTTCGCATTGATTTGAAGCTAAATCATGTGTTTACCATGGATTTGAATCTAACTCGTTTGTTTCGCATGCTGTTGAAACTAAATCATTTATATCACAAGTATTTGAAGCTAAACCATTTGCTTCGCATGGATTCGAAGATAAGCCTTGCACTTCGCATTGATTTGAAGCTAACTCATGTGTTTCGCATGGATTTGAAGTTAACTCGTTTGTTTCGCATGCAGTTGAAGCTAAATCATGTATATCACAAATATTTGCAGCTAAACCATTTGTTTCGCATGGATTCGAAGATAACCCTTCTACTTCGCATTGATTTGAAGCTAAATCATGTGTTTCGCATGGATTTGAAGCTAACTCGTTTGTTTCGCATGCTGTTGAAGCTAAATCATGTATATCACAAGTGTTTGAAGCAAATCCATTTGTTTCGCATGGATTCGAAGATAAGCCTTCTACTTCGCATTGATTTGAAGCTAAATCATTTGTTTCGCATGGATTTGATTCTAACTCGTTTGTTTCGCATGCTGTTGGAACTAAATCATGTATATCACAAGTATTTGAAGCTATATCATTTGTTTCGCATTTATTCGAACATTAGCCTTCTACTTCGCGTTGATTTTAATCTAAATCATGTGTTTCGCATGGATTTGAAGTTAACTCTTTTTTTTCGTATGCAGTTGAAGCTAAATCATGTATATCACAAGTATTTGCAGCTAAACCATTTGTTTCGCATGGATTCGTAGATAAGCCTTCTACTTCGCATTGATTTGAAGCTAAATCATGTGTTTCGTATGGATTTGAATCTAACTCATTTGTTTCGCATGCTGTTGAAACTGAATCATGTATATCGCAAGTATTTGAAGCTGTATCATTTGTTTGGCATGGATTCGAAGATTAGCCTTCTACTTCGCATTGATTAGATGCTAAATCATGTGTTTCGCATGGGTTTGAAGCTAACTCGTTTGTTTCGCCTGCATTTGAAGCTATATCACTTATATTCACAAGTATGTGAAGCTAAATCATTCGTTTCGCATGGATTTGAAGCTAAGCCATCAACTTCGCGTTGACTCGATGCTAAATCATGTTTTTCGTTTGGACTTGAAGCTAACTCGTTTGTTTCGCATGTTGTTGAAGATAAATCATGTATATCACAAGTATTTGAATCTAAACCATTTGTTTCGCATTTATTAGAAGCAAAGCCTTCTACTTCGCATTGATTTGAGGCTAAATCATGTGTTTCGCATGGATTTGAATCTAACTCGTTTGTTTCGCATGCTGTTGGAACTAAATCATGTGTATCACAAGTATTTGAAGTTAAACCATTTTTTTCGCATGGATTCGAAGATAATCCATCTATTTCGCATTCATTTGAAGCTAAATCATGTGTTTTGCATGGATTTGAATCTAACTCGTTTGCTTCGCATGGATTCGAAGGTCTGCCTTCTACTTCGCATTGATTTGATGCTAAATCATGTTTTTCGTTTGGACTTGAAGCTAACTCGTTTGTTTCGCATGTTGTTGAAGATAAATCATGTATATCACAAGTATTTGAAGCTAAACCATTTGTTTCGCATTTATTAGAAGCAAAGCCTTCTACTTCGCATTGATTTGAGGCTAAATCATGTGTTTCGCATGGTTTCGAAGATAAGCCTTCTACTTCGCATTGATTTGAAGCTAAATCATGTGTTTCGCATGGATTTAAAATCTAACTCGTTTGTTTCGCATGCTGTTTGAACTAAATCATGTATATCACAAGTATTTGAAGCTATATCATTTGTTTCGCATTTATTCGAAGATAAGCCTTCTACTTCGCATTGATTTTAATCTAAATCATGTGTTTCGCATGGATTTGAAGCTAACTCGTTTGTTTCGCATGCAGTTGAAGCTGAATCATGTATATCACAAGTATTTGAAGCTAAACCATTTTATTCCCATGGATTTGAAGCTAAGCTTTCTACTTAGCATTGATTTGAAGATAAATCATGTGTTTCGCTTGGATTTGAAGATAACTCGTTTGCTTCGCATGCTGTTGAAGCTAAATCATGTATATCACAAGTATTTGAAGTTAAACCATTTGTTTCTCATGGATTCGAAGATAATCCATCTATTTCGCATTGATTTGAAGCTAAATCATGTGTTTAGCATGGATTTGAATCTAACTCGTTTGTTTCGCATGCTGTTGAAACTAAATCATTTATATCACAAGTATTTGAATCTAAACCATTTGCTTCGCATGGATTCGAAGATAAGCCTTGCACTTGGCATTGATTTGAAGCTAACTCATGTGTTTCGCATGGATTTGAAGCTAACTCGATTGTTTAGCATGCAGTTGAAGCTGAATCATGTATATCACAAGTATTTGAAGCTATATCATATGTTTCGCATGGATCCGAAGATAACCCTTCTAATTCGCATTGATTTGAAGCTAAATCATGTGTTTCGCATGTATATCAAGCTAATTCGTTTGTTTCGCAGGCTGTTGAAGCTAAATCATGTATATCACAAGTATTTGAAGCTAAACCATTTGTTTCGCATGGATTCGAAGATAAGCCTTCCACTTCGCATTCATTTGAAGCTAAATCATGTGTTCCGCATGGATTTGAAGCTAACTCGTTTGTTTCGCATGCAGCTGAAGCTGAATCATGTATGTCACAAGTATTTGCGGCTAAACCATTTGTTTCGCATGGATTCGAAGGTAACCCTTCTACTTCGTATTGATTTGAAGCTAAATCATGTGTTTCGCATGGATTTGAATCTAACTCGTTTGTTTCGCATGCTGTTGAAACGAAATCATGTATATCACAAATATTTGAAGCTAAACCATTTGCTTCGCATGGATTCGAAGATCAGCCTTCTACTTCGCATTGATTAGATGCTAAATCATTTGTATCGCAAGGGTTTGAAGCTAACTCGTTTGTTTCGCCTGCATTTGAAGCCATATCACTTATATTTTCAAATATGTGAAGCTAAATCATTCGTTTTGCATGGATTTGAAGCTAAGCCATCAACTTCGCGTTGACTTGATGATAAATCATGTGTTTCGCATGGATTTGAAGCTAACTCGTTTGTTTCCTAGGCAGTTGAAGTTGAATCATGTATATCAAAAGTATTTGAAGATAAACTATTCGTTTCGCATGGATTCCAATATAAGCCTTCCACTTCGCATTGATTTGAAGACAAATCATGTGTTCCGCATGGATTTGAAGCTAACTCGTTTGTTTCGCATGCAGTTGAAGCTGAATCATGTATATCACAAGTATTTGCGAGCTAAACCATTTGCTTCGCATGGATTCGAAGATCAGCCTTCTACTTCGCATTGATTAGATGCTAAATCATGTGTTTCGCATGGGTTTGAAGCTAAATCATGTGTTTCGCATGGATTTCAAGCTAACTCGTTTGTTTCGCATGCTGTTGAAGCTAAATCATGTATATCACAAGTATTTGCAGCTAAACCATTTGTTTCGCATGGATTTGATTCTAACTCGTTTGTTTCGCAGGCAGTTGAAGCTGAATCATGTATATCAAAAGTATTTGAAGCTAAAGTATTCGTTTCGCATGGATTCGAAGATAAGCCTTCCACTTCGCATTGATTTGAAGCTAAATAATGTGTTCCGCATGGATTTGAAGCTGACTCGTTTGTTTCGCATGCAGTTGAAGCTGAATCATGTATATCACAAGTATTTGCGGCTAAACCATTTGTTTCGCATGGATTCGAAGGTAACCCTTCTACTTCGCATTGATTTTAATCTAAATCATGTGTTTCGCATGGATTTCATGCTAACTCGTTTGTTTCGCATGCTGTTGAAGCTAAATCATGTATATCACAAGTATTTGAAGCTAAACCATTTGTTTCGCATGGATTCGAAGATAAGCCGCCTACTTCGCATTGATTTGAAGCTAAATCATGTGTTTCGCATGGATTTGAAGCTAACTCGTTTGTTTCGCATGCTGTTGAAGCTAAGTCATTTATATCACAAGTATTTGCGGCTAAACCATTTGTTTCTCATGGATTCGAAGGTAACCCTTCTACTTCGCATTGATTTGAAGCTAAATCATGTGTTTCGCATGGATTTGAATCTAACTCGTTTGTTTCGCATGCTGTTGAAACTAAATCATGTATATCACAAGTATTTGAAGCTAAACCATTTGCTTCGCATGGATTCGAAGATCAGCCTTCTACATCGCATTGATAAGATGCTAAATCATGTGTTTCGCATGGGTTTGAAGCTAACTCGTTTGTTTCGCCTGCATTTGAAGCCATATCACTTATATTTTCAAGTATGTGAAGCTAAATCATTCGATTTGCATGGATTTGAAGCTAAGCCATCAACTTCGCGTTGACTTGATGCTTATTCATGTGTTTCGCATGGATTTGAAGCTAACTCGTTTGTTTCGCAGGCAGTTGAAGCTGAATCATGTATATCAAAAGTATTTGAAGCTAAAGTATTCGTTTCGCATGGATTCGAAGATAAGCCTTCCACTTCGCATTGATTTGAAGCTAAATCATGTGTTCCGCATGGATTTGAAGCTGACTCGTTTGTTTCGCATGCAGTTGAAGCTGAATCATGTATATCACAAGTATTTGCGGCTAAACCAGTTGTTTCGCATGGATTCGAAGGTAACCCTTCTACTTCGCATTGATTTTAATCTAAATCATGTGTTTCGCATGGATTTCATGCTAACTCGTTTGTTTCGCAGGCTGTTGAAGCTAAATCATGTATATCACAAGTATTTGAAGCTAAACCATTTGTTTCGCATGGATTCGAAGATAAGCCTCCTACTTCGCATTGATTTGAAGCTAAATCATGTGTTTCGCATGGATTTGAAGCTAACTCGTTTGTTTCGCTTGCTGTTGAAGCTAAGTCATGTATATCACAAGTATTTGCGGCTAAACCATTTGGTTCGCATGGATTCGAAGGTAACCCTTCTAATTCGCATTTATTAGATGGTAAATCATGCGTTTCGCATGGATTTGAATCTAACTCGTTTGTTTCGCATGCTGTTGAAACTAAATCATGTTTATCACAAGTATTTGAAGCTAAACTATTTGCTTCGCATGTATTCGACGATCAGCCTTCTACTTCGCATTGATTAGATGCTAAATCATGTGTATCGCAAGGGTTTGAAGCTAACTCGGTTGTTTCGCCTGCAATTGAAGCCATATCACTTATATTTTCAAATATGTGAAGCTAAATCATTCGTTTTGCATGGATTTGAAGCTAAGCCATCAACTCCGCGTTGACTTGATGATAAATCATGTGTTTCGCATGGATTTGAAGCTAACTCGATTGTTTAGCATGCAGTTGAAGCTGAATCATGTATATCAAAAGTATTTGAAGCTAAACCATTTGTTTCGCATGGATTCCAAGATAACCCTTCTAATTCGCATTGATTTGAAGCTAAATCATGTGTTCGCATGGATTTGAAGCTATCTCGTTTGTTTCGCATGCTGTTAAAGCTAAATCATGTATATCACAAGTATTTGAAGCTAAACCATTTGTTTCGCGTGGATTCGAAGATCAACCTTCTACTTCGCATTGATTAGATGCTAAATCATGTGTTTCGCATGGATTTGAAGCTAACTCGTTTATTTCGCATGCTGTTGAAGCTAAATCATGTATATCACAAGTCTATGAAGCTAATCCATTTGTTTCGCATGGATTCGTAGATAAACCTTCTACTTCGCATTGATTTGAAGCTAAATCATGTGTTTCGCATGGATTTGAATCTAACTCGTTTGTTTCGCATGCTGTTGAAACTAAATCATGTATATCACAAGTAATTGAAGCTAAACTATTCGTTTCGCATGGATTCGAAGATAACACTTCTTCTTCGCATTGATTTGAAGCTAAATCATGTGTTTCGCATGGATTTGAATCTAACTCGTTTGTTTCGCATGCTGTTGAAACTAAATCATGTATATCACAAGTATTTGAAGCTAAACCATTTGTTTCGCATGGATTCCAAGATAACCCTTCTAATTCGCATTTATTAGATGGTAAATCATGTGTTTCGCATGGATTTGAAGCTAACTCGATTGTTTCGCATTCTGTTGAAGCTAAATCATGCATATCACAAGTATTTGAAGCTAAACCATTTGTTTCGCATGGATTCGAAGATAAGCCTTCTACTTCGCATTGATTTGAAGCTAAATCATGTGTGCGCATGGATTTGAAGCTACCTCGTTTGTTTCGCATGCTGTTAAAGCTAAATCACGTATATCACAAGTATTTGAAGCTAAACCATTTGCTTCGCATGGATTCGAAGATCAGCCTTCTACTTCGTATTGATTAGATGCTAAATCATGTGTTTCGCATGGGTTTGAAGCTAACTCGTTTGTTTCGCCTGCATTTGAAGCCATATCACTTATATTTTCGAATATGTGAAGCTAAATCATTCGTTTTGCATGGATTTGTAGCTAAGCCATCAACTTCGCGTTGACTTGATGCTAATTCATGTGTTTCGCATGGATTTGAAGCTAACTCGTTTGTCTCGCATGCAGTTGAAGCTAAATCATGTATATCACAAGTATTTGAAGCTAAACCATTTGTTTCGCATGGATTCCAAGATAACCCTTCTAATTCGCATTGATTTGAAGCTAAATCATGTGTTTCACATGGATTTTAAGCTAACTCGTTTGTTTCTCATGCTGTTGAAGCTAAATCATGTATATCACAAGTATTTGAAGCTAAACCATTTGTTACGCATGGATTCGAAGATAAGCCTTCCACTTCGCATTGATTTGAAGATAAATCATGTGTTTCGCTTGGATTTGAAAATAACTCATTTGTTTCGCATGCTGTTGAAGCTAACTCAAGTGTATCAAAAGTATTTGAAGCTAAACCATTTGCTTCGCATGGATTCGAAGATCAGCCTTCTACTTCGCATTGATTAGATGCTAAATCATGTGTATCGCAAGGGTTTGAAGCTAACTCGTTTGTTTCGCCTGCATTTGAAGCCATATCACTTATATTTTCAAATATGTGAATCTAAATCATTCGTTTTGCATGGATTTGAAGCTAAGCCATCAACTTCGCGTTGACTTGATGATAAATCATGTGTTTCGCATGGATTTGAATCTAACTCGTTTGTTTCGCATGCTGTTGAAACTAAATCATGTATATCACAAGTATTTGAAGCTAAACCATTTGTTTCGCATGGATTCGAAGATAAGCCTGCTACTTCGCATTGATTTGAAGCTAAATCATGTGTTCGCATGGATTTGAAGCTACCTCGTTTGTTTCGCATGCTGTTAAAGCTAAGTCATGTATATCACAAGTATTTGAAGCTAAACCATATGCTTCGCATGGATTCGAAGATCAGCCTTCCACTTCGCATTGATTTGAAGCTAAATCATGTGTTCCGCATGGATTTGAAGCTAACTCGTTTGTTTCGCATGCAGTTAAAGCTGAATCATGTATATCACAAGTATTTGAAGCTATATCATATGTTTCGCATGGATTCGAAGATAACCCTTCTAATTCGCATTGATTTGAAGCTAAATCATGTGTTTCGCATGGATTTGAAGCTAACTCGTTTGTTTCGCATGCAGTTGAAGCTGAATCATGTATGTCACAAGTATTTGCGGCTAAACCATTTGTTTCGCATGGATTCGGAGGTAACCCTTCTACTTCGCATTGATTTGAAGCTAAATCATGTGTTTCGCATTGATTTGAAGCTAACTCGTTTGTTTCGCATGCTGTTGAATCTAAGTCAAGTATATCACAAGTATTTGCGGCTAAACCATTTGTTTCGCATGGATTCGAAGGTATCCCTTCTACTTCGCATTGATTTGAAGCTAAATCATGTGTTTCGCATGGATTTGAATCTAACTCGTTTGTTTCGCATGCTGTTGAAACTAAATCAAGTGTATCACAAGTATTTGAAGCTAAACCATTTGTTACGCATGGATTCGAAGATAAGCCTTCCACTTCGCATTGATTTGAAGATAAATCATGTGTTTCGCTTGGATTTGAATATAACTCATTTGTTTCGCATGCTGTTGAAGCTAACTCAAGTGTATCAAAAGTATTTGAAGCTAAACCATTTGCTTCGCATGGATTCGAAGATCAGCCTTCTACTTCGCATTGATTAGATGCTAAATCATGTGTATCGCAAGGGTTTGAAGCTAACTCGTTTGTTTCGCCTGCATTTGAAGCCATATCACTTATATTTTCAAATATGTGAATCTAAATCATTCGTTTTGCATGGATTTGAAGCTAAGCCATCAACTTCGCGTTGACTTGATGATAAATCATGTGTTTCGCATGGATTTGAATCTAACTCGTTTGTTTCGCATGCTGTTGAAACTAAATCATGTATATCACAAGTATTTGAAGCTAAACCATTTGTTTCGCATGGATTCGAAGATAAGCCTGCTACTTCGCATTGATTTGAAGCTAAATCATGTGTTCGCATGGATTTGAAGCTACCTCGTTTGTTTCGCATGCTGTTAAAGCTAAATCATGTATATCACAAGTATTTGAAGCTAAACCATATGCTTCGCATGGATTCGAAGATCAGCCTTCCACTTCGCATTGATTTGAAGCTAAATCATGTGTTCCGCATGGATTTGAAGCTAACTCGTTTGTTTCGCATGCATTTGAAGCCATATCACTTATATTTTCAAGTATGTGAAGCTAAATCATTCGTTTTGCATGGATTTGAAGCTAAGCCATCAACTTCGCGTTAACTTGATTATAAATCATGTGTTTCGCATGGATTTGAAGCTAACTCGTTTGTTTCCTAGGCAGTTGAAGTTGAATCATGTATATCAAAAGTATTTGAAGATAAACTATTCGTTTCGCATGGATTCCAATATAAGCCTTCCACTTTGCATTGATTTGAAGCTAAATCATGTGTTCCGCATGGATTTGAAGCTAACTCGTTTGTTTCGCATGCAGTTGAAGCTGAATCATGTATATCACAAGTATTTGCGAGCTAAACCATTTGCTTCGCATGGATTCGAAGATCAGCCTTCTACTTCGCATTGATTAGATGCTAAATCATGTGTTTCGCATGGGTTTGAAGCTAACTCGTTTGTTTCGCCTGCATTTGAAGCCATATCACTTATATTTTCAAGTATGTGAAGCTAAATCATTCGTTTTGCATGGATTTGAAGCTAAGCCATCAACTTCGCGTTGACTTGATGCTAATTCATGTGTTTCGCATGGATTTGAAGCTAACTCGTTTGTTTCGCAGGCAGTTGAAGCTGCATCATGTATATTAAAAGTATTTGAAGCTGAACTATTCGTTTCGCATGGATTCGAAGATAAGCCTTCCACTCCGCATTGATTTGAAGCTAAATCATGTGTTCCGCATGGATTTGAAGCTGACTCGTTTGTTTCGCAAGCAGTTAAAACTGAATCATGTATATCACAAGTATTTGCGGTTAAACCATTTGTTTCGCATGGATTCGAAGGTAACCCTTCTACTTCGCATTGATTTTAATCTAAATCATGTGTTTCGCATGGATTTCAAGCTAACTCGTTTGTTTCGCATGCTGTTGAAGCTAAATCATGTATATCACAAGTATTTGAAGCTAAACCATTTGTTTCGCATGGATTCGAAGATAAGCCTCCTACTTCGCATTGATTTGAAGCTAAATCATGTGTTTCGCATGGATTTGAAGCTAACTCGTTTGTTTCGCATGCTGTTGAAGCTAAGTCATTTATATCACAAGTATTTGCGGCTAAACCATTTGTTTCGCATGGATTCGAAGGTAACCCTTCTACTTCGCATTGATTTGAAGCTAAATCATGTGTTTCGCATGGATTTGAATCTAACTCGTTTGTTTCGCATGCTGTTGAAACTAAATCATGTATATCACAAGTATTTGAAGCTAAACCATTTGCTTCGCATGGATTCGAAGATCAGCCTTCTACATCGCATTGATTAGATGCTAAATCATGTGTTTCGCATGGGTTTGAAGCTAACTCGTTTGTTTCGCCTGCATTTGAAGCCATATCACTTATATTTTCAAGTATGTGAAGATAAATCATTCGATTTGCATGGATTTGAAGCTAAGCCATCAACTTCGCGTTGACTTGATACTTATTCATGTGTTTCGCATGGATTTGAAGCTAACTCGTTTGTTTCGCAGGCAGTTGAAGCTGAATCATGTATATCAAAAGTTTTTGAAGCTAAACTATTCGTTTCGCATGGATTCGAAGATAAGCCTTCCACTTCGCATTGATTTGAAGCTAAATCATGTGTTCCGCATGGATTTGAAGCTGACTAGTTTGTTTCGCATGCAGTTGAAGCTGAATCATGTATATCACAAGTATTTGCGGCTAAACCATTTGTTTCGCATGGATTCGAAGATCAGCCTTCTACATCGCATTGATTAGATGCTAAATCATGTGTTTCGCATGGGTTTGAAGCTAACTCGTTTGTTTCGCCTGCATTTGAAGCCATATCACTTATATTTTCAAGTATGTGAAGCTAAATCATTCGTTTTGCATGGATTTGAAGCTAAGCCATCAACTTCGCGTTGACTTGATGCTTATTCATGTGTTTCGCATGGATTTGAAGCTAACTCGTTTGTTTCGCAGGCAGTTGAAGCTGAATCATGTATATAAAAAGTATTTGAAGCTAAAGTATTCGTTTCGCATGGATTCGAAGATAAGCCTTCCACTTCGCATTGATTTGAAGCTAAATCATGTGTTCCGCATGGATTTGAAGCTGACTCGTTTGTTTCGCATGCAGTTGAAGCTGAATCATGTATATCACAAGTATTTGCGGCTAAACCATTTGTTTCGCATGGATTCGAAGGTAACCCTTCTACTTCGCATTGATTTTAATCTAAATCATGTGTTTCGCATGGATTTCATGCTAACTCGTTTGTTTCGCAGGCTGTTGAAGCTAAATCATGTATATCACAAGTATTTGAAGCTAAACCATTTGTTTCGCGTGGATTCGAAGATAAGCCTCCTACTTCGCATTGATTTGAAGCTAAATCATGTGTTTCGCATGGATTTGAAGCTAACTCGTTTGTTTCGCATGCTGTTGAAACTAAATCATGTTTATCACAAGTATTTGAAGCTAAACTATTTGCTTCGCATGTATTCGACGATCAGCCTTCTACTTCGCATTGATTAGATGCTAAATCATGTGTATCGCAAGGGTTTGAAGCTAACTCGGTTGTTTCGCCTGCAATTGAAGCCATATCACTTATATTTTCAAATATGTGAAGCTAAATCATTCGTTTTGCATGGATTTGAAGCTAAGCCATCAACTCCGCGTTGACTTGATGATAAATCATGTGTTTCGCATGGATTTGAAGCTAACTCGATTGTTTAGCATGCAGTTGAAGCTGAATCATGTATATCAAAAGTATTTGAAGCTAAACCATTTGTTTCGCATGGATTCCAAGATAACCCTTCTAATTCGCATTGATTTGAAGCTAAATCATGTGTTCGCATGGATTTGAAGCAATCTCGTTTGTTTCGCATGCTGTTAAAGCTAAATCATGTATATCACAAGTATTTGAAGCTAAACCATTTGCTTCGCATGGATTCGAAGGTCAGCCTTCTACTTCACATTGATTTGATGCTATGTCATTTGTTTCGCATGGATTTGAAGCTAACTCGTTTGTTTCGCATGCTGTTGAAGCTAAATCATGTATATCACAAGTATTTGAAGCTAAACCATTTGCTTCGCATGGATTCGAAGATCAGCCTTCTACTTCGCATTGATTAGATGCTAAATCATTCGTTTCGCATGGATTTGAAGCTAAGCCGTCAACTTCGCGTTGACTTGATGCTTATTCATGTGTTTCGCATGGATTTGAAGCTAACTCGTTTGTTTCGCATGCTGTTGAAGCTAAATCATGTATATCACAAGTATTTGAACCTAAACCATTTGTTTCCCATGGATTCCAAGATAACCCTTCTAATTGGCATTGATTTGAAGCTAAATCATGTGTTTCGCATGGATTTGAAGCTAACTCGTTTGCTTCCCATGCTGTTGAAGCTAAATCAAGTGTATCACAAGTATTTGAAGCTAAACCATTTGTTTCGCGTTGATTCGAAGATCAACCTTCTACTTCGCGTTGATTAGATGCTAAATCATGTGTTTCGCATGGATTTGAAGCTAACTCGTTTGTTTCGCATGCTGTTGAAGCTAAATCATGTATATCACAAGTATTTGAAGCTATATCATATGTTTCGCATGGATTCGAAGAAAACACTTCTAATTCGCATTGATTTGAAGCTAAATCATGTGTTTCGCATGGATTTGAAGCTAACTCGTTTATTTCGCATGCTGTTGAAGCTAAATCATGTATATCACAAGTCTATGAAGCTAATCCATTTGTTTCGCATGGATTCGTAGATAAACCTTCTACTTCGCATTGATTTGAAGCTAAATCATGTGTTTCGCATGGATTTGAATCTAACTCGTTTGTTTCGCATGCTGTTGAAACTAAATCATGTATATCACAAGTAATTGAAGCTAAACTATTCGTTTCGCATGGATTCGAAGATAACACTTCTTCTTCGCATTGATTTGAAGCTAAATCATGTGTTTCGCATGGATTTGAATCTAACTCGTTTGTTTCGCATGCTGTTGAAACTAAATCATGTATATCACAAGTATTTGAAGCTAAACCATTTGTTTCGCATGGATTCCAAGATAACCCTTCTAATTCGCATTTATTAGATGGTAAATCATGTGTTTCGCATGGATTTGAAGCTAACTCGATTGTTTCGCATTCTGTTGAAGCTAAATCATGCATATCACAAGTATTTGAAGCTAAACCATTTGTTTCGCATGGATTCGAAGATAAGCCTTCTACTTCGCATTGATTTGAAGCTAAATCATGTGTGCGCATGGATTTGAAGCTACCTCGTTTGTTTCGCATGCTGTTAAAGCTAAATCATGTATATCACAAGTATTTGAAGCTAAACCATTTGCTTCGCATGGATTCGAAGATCAGCCTTCTACTTCGTATTGATTAGATGCTAAATCATGTGTTTCGCATGGGTTTGAAGCTAACTCGTTTGTTTCGCCTGCATTTGAAGCCATATCACTTATATTTTCAAGTATGTGAAGCTAAATCATTCGTTTTGCATGGATTTGAAGCTAAGCCATCAACTTCGCGTTGACGTGATGCTAATTCATGTGTTTCGCATGGATTTGAAGCTAACTCGATTGTTTAGCATGCAGTTGAAGCTGAATCATGTATATCACAAGTATTTGAAGCTATATCATATGTTTCGCATGGATCCGAAGATAACCCTTCTAATTCGCATTGATTTGAAGCTAAATCATGTGTTCCGCATGGATTTGAAGCTAACTCGTTTGTTTCGCATGCTGTTGAAGCTAAGTCATGTATATCACAAGTATTTGAAGCTAAACCATTTGTTTCGCATGGATTCGAAGATAAGCCTTCCACTTCGCATTCATTTGAAGCTAAATCATGTGTTCCGCATGGATTTGAAGCTAACTCGTTTGTTTCGCATGCAGCTGAAGCTGAATCATGTATGTCACAAGTATTTGCGGCTAAACCATTTGTTTCGCATGGATTCGAAGGTAACCCTTCTACTTCGCATTGATTTGAAGCTAAATCATGTGTTTCGCATGGATTTGAATCTAACTCGTTTGTTTCGCATGCTGTTGAAACGAAATCATGTATATCACAAATATTTGAAGCTAAACCATTTGCTTCGCATGTATTCGAAGATCAGCCTTCTACTTCGCATTGATTAGATGCTAAATCATGTGTATCGCAAGGGTTTGAAGCTAACTCGTTTGTTTCGCCTGCATTTGAAGCCATATCACTTATATTTTCAAATATGTGAAGCTAAATCATTCGTTTTGCATGGATTTGAAGCTAAGCCATCAACTTCGCGTTGACTTGATGCTTATTCATGTGTTTCGCATGGATTTGAAGCTAACTCGTTTGTTTCGCAGGCAGTTGAAGCTGAATCGTGTATATCAAAAGTATTTGAAGCTAAACCATTTGCTTCGCATGGATTCGAAGGTCAGCCTTCTACTTCACATTGATTTGATGCTAAGTCATTTGTTTCGCATGGATTTGAAGCTAACTCGTTTGTTTCGCATGCTGTTGAAGCTAAATCATGTATATCACAAGTATTTGAAGCTAAACCATTTGTTTCGCATGGATTCAAAGATTAGCCTTCCACATCGCATTGATTTGAAGCTAAATCATGTGTTTCGCATGGATTTGAAGTTAACTCGTTTGTCTCGCATGCAGTTGAAGCTAAATCAAGTGTATCACAAGTATTTGAAGCTAAACCATTTGCTTCGCATGGATTGCGAAGATCAGCATTCTACTTCTCATTGATTAGATGCTAAATCATGTGTTTCGCATGGGTATGAAGCTAACTCGTTTGTTTCGCCTGCATTTGAAGCTATATCACTTATATTCTCAAGTATGTGAAGCTAAATCATTCGTTTCGCATGGATTCGAAGATCAGCCTTCTACTTCGCATTGACTAGATGCTAAATCATGTGTTTCGCATGGGTTTGAAGCTAACTCGTTCGTTTCGCCTGCATTTGAAGCTATATCACATATATTCTCAAGTATGTGAAGCTAAATCATTCGTTTCGCATGGATTTGAAGCTAAGCCGTCAACTTCGCGTTGACTTGATGATAAATCATGTCTTTCGCTTGGACTTGAAGTTAACTCGTTTGTTTCGCATGCTGTTGAAGCTAAATCATGTATATCACAAGTATTTGAACCTAAACCATTTGTTTCGCATGGATTCCAAGATAACCCTTCTAATTGGCATTGATTTGAAGCTAAATCATGTGTTTCGCATGGATTTGAAGCTAACTCGTTTGCTTCGCATGCTGTTGAAGCTAAATCAAGTGTATCACAAGTATTTGAAGCTAAACCATTTGTTTCGCGTGGATTCGAAGATCAATCTTCTACTTCGCGTTGATTAGATGCTAAATCATGTGTTTCGCATGGATTTGAAGCTAACTCGTTTGTTTCGCATGCTGTTGAAGCTAAATCATGTATATCACAAGTATTTGAAGCTATATCATATGTTTCGCATGGATTCGAAGAAAACCCTTCTAATTCGCATTGATTTGAAGCTAAATCATGTGTTTCGCATGGGTTTGAAGCTAACTCGTTCGTTTCGCCTGCATTTGAAGCTATATCACATATATTCTCAAGTATGTGAAGCTAAATCATTCGTTTCGCATGGATTTGAAGCTAAGCCGTCAACTTCGCGTTGACTTGATGATAAATCATGTCTTTCGCTTGGACTTGAAGTTAACTCGTTTGTTTCGCATGCTGTTGAAGCTAAATCATGTATATCACAAGTATTTGAACCTAAACCATTTGTTTCGCATGGATTCCAAGATAACCCTTCTAATTGGCATTGATTTGAAGCTAAATCATGTGTTTCGCATGGATTTGAAGCTAACTCGTTTGCTTCGCATGCTGTTGAAGCTAAATCAAGTGTATCACAAGTATTTGAAGCTAAACCATTTGTTTCGCGTGGATTCGAAGATCAATCTTCTACTTCGCGTTGATTAGATGCTAAATCATGTGTTTCGCATGGATTTGAAGCTAACTCGTTTGTTTCGCATGCTGTTGAAGCTAAATCATGTATATCACAAGTATTTGAAGCTATATCATATGTTTCGCATGGATTCGAAGAAAACCCTTCTAATTCGCATTGATTTGAAGCTAAATCATGTGTTTCGCATGGATTTGAAGCTAACTCGTTTATTTCGCATGCTGTTGAAGCTAAATCATGTATATCACAAGTCTATGAAGCTAATCCATTTGTTTCGCATGGATTCGTAGATAAACCTTCTACTTCGCATTGATTTGAAGCTAAATCATGTGTTTCGCATGGATTTGAATCTAACTCGTTTGTTTCGCATGCTGTTGAAACTAAATCATGTATATCACAAGTAATTGAAGCTAAACTATTCGTTTCGCATGGATTCGAAGATAACACTTCTTCTTCGCATTGATTTGAAGCTAAATCATGTGTTTCGCATGGATTTGAATCTAACTCGTTTGTTTCGCATGCTGTTGAAACTAAATCATGTATATCACAAGTATTTGAAGCTAAACCATTTGTTTCGCATGGATTCCAAGATAACCCTTCTAATTCGCATTTATTAGATGGTAAATCATGTGTTTCGCATGGATTTGAAGCTAACTCGATTGTTTCGCATTCTGTTGAAGCTAAATCATGCATATCACAAGTATTTGAAGCTAAACCATTTGCTTCGCATGGATTCGAAGATCAGCCTTCTACTTCGTATTGATTAGATGCTAAATCATGTGTTTCGCATGGGTTTGAAGCTAACTCGTTTGTTTCGCCTGCATTTGAAGCCATATCACTTATATTTTCAAGTATGTGAAGCTAAATCATTCGTTTTGCATGGATTTGAAGCTAAGACATCAACTTCGCGTTGACGTGATGCTAATTCATGTGTTTCGCATGGATTTGAAGCTAACTCGATTGTTTAGCATGCAGTTGAAGCTGAATCATGTATATCACAAGTATTTGAAGCTATATCATATGTTTCGCATGGATCCGCAGATAACCCTTCTAATTCGCATTGATTTGAAGCTAAATCATGTGTTCCGCATGGATTTGAAGCTAACTCGTTTGTTTCGCATGCAGCTGAAGCTGAATCATGTATGTCACAAGTATTTGCGGCTAAACCATTTGTTTCGCATGGATTCGAAGGTAACCCTTCTACTTCGCATTCATTTGAAGCTAAATCATGTGTTTCGCATGGATTTGAATCTAACTCGTTTGTTTCGCATGCTGTTGAAACGAAATCATGTATATCACAAATATTTGAAGCTAAACCATTTGCTTCGCATGGATTCGAAGATCAGCCTTCTACTTCGCATTGATTAGATGCTAAATCATGTGTATCGCAAGGGTTTGAAGCTAACTCGTTTGTTTCGCCTGCATTTGAAGCCATATCACTTATATTTTCAAATATGTGAAGCTAAATCATTCGTTTTGCATGGATTTGAAGCTAAGCCATCAACTTCGCGTTGACTTGATGCTTATTCATGTGTTTCGCATGGATTTGAAGCTAACTCGTTTGTTTCGCAGGCAGTTGAAGCTGAATCATGTATATCAAAAGTATTTGAAGCTAAAGTATTCGTTTCGCATGGATTCGAAGATAAGCCTTCCACTTCGCATTGATTTGAAGCTAAATCATGTGTTCCGCATGGATTTGAAGCTGACTCGTTTGTTTCGCATGCAGTTGAAGCTGATTCATGTATATCACAAGTATTTGCGGCTAAACCATTTGTTTCGCATGGATTCGAAGGTAACCCTTCTACTTCGCATTGATTTTAATCTAAATCATGTGTTTCGCATGGATTTGAAGCTAACTCGTTTGTTTCGCATGCTGTTGAAACTAAATCATGTATATCACAAGTATTTGAAGCTAAACCATTTGTTTCGCATGGATTCGAAGATAAGCCTCCTACTTCGCATTGATTTGAAGCTAAATCATGTGTTTCGCATGGATTTGAAGCTAACTCGTTTGTTTCGCATGCTGTTGAAGCTAAGTCATGTATATCACAAGTATTTGCGGCTAAACCATTTGTTTCGCATGGATTCGAAGGTAACCCTTCTAATTCGCATTTATTAGATGGTAAATCATGCGTTTCGCATGGATTTGAATCTAACTCGTTTGTTTCGCATGCTGTTGAAACTAAATCATGTTTATCACAAGTATTTGAAGCTAAACCATTTGCTTCGCATGGATTCGAAGGTCAGCCTTCTACTTCACATTGATTTGATGCTAAGTCATTTGTTTCGCATGGATTTGAAGCTAACTCGTTTGTTTCGCATGCTGTTGAAGCTAAATCATGTATATCACAAGTATTTGAAGCTAAACCATTTGTTTCGCATGGATTCAAAGATTAGCCTTCCACATCGCATTGATTTGAAGCTAAATCATGTGTTTCGCATGGATTTGAAGTTAACTCGTTTGTCTCGCATGCAGTTGAAGCTAAATCAAGTGTATCACAAGTATTTGAAGCTAAACCATTTGCTTCGCATGGATTGCGAAGATCAGCATTCTACTTCTCATTGATTAGATGCTAAATCATGTGTTTCGCATGGGTATGAAGCTAACTCGTTTGTTTCGCCTGCATTTGAAGCTATATCACTTATATTCTCAAGTATGTGAAGCTAAATCATTCGTTTCGCATGGATTCGAAGATCAGCCTTCTACTTCGCATTGATTAGATGCTAAATCATGTGTTTCGCATGGGTTTGAAGCTAACTCGTTCGTTTCGCCTGCATTTGAAGCTATATCACATATATTCTCAAGTATGTGAAGCTAAATCATTCGTTTCGCATGGATTTGAAGCTAAGCCGTCAACTTCGCGTTGACTTGATGATAAATCATGTCTTTCGCTTGGACTTGAAGTTAACTCGTTTGTTTCGCATGCTGTTGAAGCTAAATCATGTATATCACAAGTATTTGAAGCTAAACCATTTGTTTCGCATGGATTCCAAGATAACCCTTCTAATTCGCATTTATTAGATGGTAAATCATGTGTTTCGCATGGATTTGAAGCTGACTCGTTTGTTTCGCATGCAGTTGAAGCTGATTCATGTATATCACAAGTATTTGCGGCTAAACCATTTGTTTCGCATGGATTCGAAGGTAACCCTTCTACTTCGCATTGATTTTAATCTAAATCATGTGTTTCGCATGGATTTCATGCTAACTCGTTTGTTTCGCAGGCTGTTGAAGCTAAATCATGTATATCACAAGTATTTGAAGCTAAACCATTTGTTTCGCATGGATTCGAAGATAAGCCTCCTACTTCGCATTGATTTGAAGCTAAATCATGTGTTTCGCATGGATTTGAAGCTAACTCGTTTGTTTCGCTTGCTGTTGAAGCTAAGTCATGTATATCACAAGTATTTGCGGCTAAACCATTTGTTTCGCATGGATTCGAAGGTAACCCTTCTAATTCGCATTTATTAGATGGTAAATCATGCGTTTCGCATGGATTTGAATCTAACTCGTTTGTTTCGCATGCTGTTGAAACTAAATCATGTTTATCACAAGTATTTGAAGCTAAACCATTTGCTTCACATGGATTCGAAGGTCAGCCTTCTACTTCACATTGATTTGATGCTAAGTCATTTGTTTCGCATGGATTTGAAGCTAACTCGTTTGTTTCGCATGCTGTTGAAGCTAAATCATGTATATCACAAGTATTTGAAGCTAAACCATTTGTTTCGCATGGATTCAAAGATTAGCCTTCCACATCGCATTGATTTGAAGCTAAATCATGTGTTTCGCATGGATTTGAAGTTAACTCGTTTGTCTCGCATGCAGTTGAAGCTAAATCAAGTGTATCACAAGTATTTGAAGCTAAACCATTTGCTTCGCATGGATTGCGAAGATCAGCATTCTACTTCTCATTGATTAGATGCTAAATCATGTGTTTCGCATGGGTATGAAGCTAACTCGTTTGTTTCGCCTGCATTTGAAGCTATATCACTTATATTCTCAAGTATGTGAAGCTAAATCATTCGTTTCGCATGGATTCGAAGATCAGCCTTCTACTTCGCATTGATTAGATGCTAAATCATGTGTTTCGCATGGGTTTGAAGCTAACTCGTTCGTTTCGCCTGCATTTGAAGCTATATCACATATATTCTCAAGTATGTGAAGCTAAATCATTCGTTTCGCATGGATTTGAAGCTAAGCCGTCAACTTCGCGTTGACTTGATGATAAATCATGTCTTTCGCTTGGACTTGAAGTTAACTCGTTTGTTTCGCATGCTGTTGAAGCTAAATCATGTATATCACAAGTATTTGAAGCTAAACCATTTGTTTCGCATGGATTCCAAGATAACCCTTCTAATTCGCATTTATTAGATGGTAAATCATGTGTTTCGCATGGATTTGAAGCTAACTCGATTGTTTCGCATTCTGTTGAAGCTAAATCATGCATATCACAAGTATTTGAAGCTAAACCATTTGTTTCGCATGGATTCGAAGATAAGCCTTCTACTTCGCATTGATTTGAAGCTAAATCATGTGTGCGCATGGATTTGAAGCTACCTCGTTTGTTTCGCATGCTGTTAAAGCTAAATCATGTATATCACAAGTATTTGAAGCTAAACCATTTGCTTCGCATGGATTCGAAGATCAGCCTTCTACATCGCATTGATTAGATGCTAAATCATGTGTTTCGCATGGGTTTGAAGCTAACTCGTTTGTTTCGCCTGCATTTGAAGCCATAGCACTTATATTTTCAAGTATGTGAAGCTAAATCATTCGTTTTGCATGGATTTGAAGCTAAGCCATCAACTTCGCGTTGACGTGATGCTAATTCATGTGTTTCGCATGGATTTGAAGCTAACTCGATTGTTTAGCATGCAGTTGAAGCTGAATCATGTATATCACAAGTATTTGAAGCTATATCATATGTTTCGCATGGATCCGAAGATAACCCTTCTAATTCGCATTGATTTGAAGCTAAATCATGAGTTCCGCATGGATTTGAAGCTAACTCGTTTGTTTCGCATGCTGTTGAAGCTAAGTCATGTATATCACAAGTATTTGAAGCTAAACCATTTGTTTCGCATGGATTCGAAGATAAGCCTTCCACTTCGCATTCATTTGAAGCTAAATCATGTGTTCCGCATGGATTTGAAGCTAACTCGTTTGTTTCGCATGCAGCTGAAGCTGAATCATGTATGTCACAAGTATTTGCGGCTAAACCATTTGTTTCGCATGGATTCGACGATCAGCCTTCTACTTCGCATTGATTAGATGCTAAATCATGTGTCTCGCATGGGTTTGAAGCTAACTCGTTTGTTTCGCATGCTGTTGAAGCCATATCACTTATATTTTCAAGTATGTGAAGCTAAATCATTCGTTTTGCATGGATTTGAAGCTAAGCCATCAACTTCGCGTTGACTTGATGATAAATCATGTGTTTCGCATGGATTTGAAGCTAACTCGTTTGTTTCCTAGGCAGTTGAAGCTGAATCATGTATATCAAAAGTATTTGAAGTTAAACTATTCGTTTCTCATGGATTCGAAGATAAGCCTTCCACTTCGCATTGATTTGAAGCTAAATCATGTGTTCCGCATGGATTTGAAGCTGACTCGTTTGTTTCGCATGCAGTTGAAGCTGAATCATGTATATCACAAGTATTTGCGGCTAAACCATTTGTTTCGCATGGATTCGAAGATCAGCCTTCTACATCGCATTGATTAGATGCTAAATCATGTGTTTCGCATGGGTTTGAAGCTAACTCGTTTGTTTCGCCTGCATTTGAAGCCATATCACTTATATTTTCAAGTATGTGAAGCTAAATCATTCGTTTTGCATGGATTTGAAGCTAAGCCATCAACTTCGCGTTGACTTGATGCTTATTCATGTGTTTCGCATGGATTTGAAGCTAACTCGTTTGTTTCGCAGGCAGTTGAAGCTGAATCATGTATATCAAAAGTATTTGAAGCTAAACTATTCGTTTCGCATGGATTCGAAGATAAGCCTTCCACTTCGCATTGATTTGAAGCTAAATCATGTGTTCCGCATGGATTTGAAGCTGACTCGTTTGTTTCGCATGCAGTTGAAGCTGAATCATGTATATCACAAGTATTTGCGGCTAAACCATTTGTTTCGCATGGATTCGAAGGTAACCCTTCTACTTCGCATTGATTTTAATCTAAATCATGTTTTTCGCATGGATTTCAAGCTAACTCGTTTGTTTCGCAGGCTGTTGAAGCTAAATCATGTATATCACAAGTATTTGAAGCTAAACCATTTGTTTCGCATGGATTCGAAGATAAGCCTCCTACTTCGCATTGATTTGAAGCTGAATCATGTGTTTCGCATGGATTTGAAGCTAACTCGTTTGTTTCGCTTGCTGTTGAAGCTAAGTCATGTATATCACAAGTATTTGCGGCTAAACCATTTGTTTCGCATGGATTCGAAGGTAACCCTTCTAATTCGCATTTATTAGATGGTAAATCATGCGTTTCGCATGGATTTGAATCTAACTCGTTTGTTTCGCATGCTGTTGAAACTAAATCATGTATATCACAAGTATTTGAAGCTAAACTATTTGCTTCGCATGGATTCGACGATCAGCCTTCTACTTCGCATTGATTAGATGCTAAATCATGTGTATCGCAAGGGTTTGAAGCTCACTCGTTTGTTTCGCCTGCATTTGAAGCCATATCACTTATATTTTCAAATATGTGAAGCTAAATCATTCATTTTGCATGGATTTGAAGCTAAGCCATCAACTTCGCGTTGACTTGATGATAAATCATGTGTTTCGCATGGATTTGAAGCTAACTCGTTTGTTTCCTAGGCAGTTGAAGCTGAATCATGTATATCAAAAGTATTTGAAGATAAACTATTCGTTTCGCATGGATTCGAATATAAGCCTTCCACTTCGCATTGATTTGAAGCTAAATCATGTGTTTCGCATGGATTTGAAGCTAACTCGTTTGTTTCGCATGCTGTTGAAGCTAAGTCATGTATATCACAAGTATTTGCGGCTAAACCATTTGTTTCGCATGGATTCGAAGGTAACCCTTCTAATTCGCATTTATTAGATGGTAAATCATGCGTTTCGCATGGATTTGAATCTAACTCGTTTGTTTCGCATGCTGTTGAAACTAAATCATGTTTATCACAAGTATTTGAAGCTAAACCATTTGCTTCGCATGGATTCGAAGGTCAGCCTTCTACTTCACATTGATTTGATGCTAAGTCATTTGTTTCGCATGGATTTGAAGCTAACTCGTTTGTTTCGCATGCTGTTGAAGCTAAATCATGTATATCACAAGTATTTGAAGCTAAACCATTTGTTTCGCATGGATTCAAAGATTAGCCTTCCACATCGCATTGATTTGAAGCTAAATCATGTGTTTCGCATGGATTTGAAGTTAACTCGTTTGTCTCGCATGCAGTTGAAGCTAAATCAAGTGTATCACAAGTATTTGAAGCTAAACCATTTGCTTCGCATGGATTGCGAAGATCAGCATTCTACTTCTCATTGATTAGATGCTAAATCATGTGTTTCGCATGGGTATGAAGCTAACTCGTTTGTTTCGCCTGCATTTGAAGCTATATCACTTATATTCTCAAGTATGTGAAGCTAAATCATTCGTTTCGCATGGATTCGAAGATCAGCCTTCTACTTCGCATTGATTAGATGCTAAATCATGTGTTTCGCATGGGTTTGAAGCTAACTCGTTCGTTTCGCCTGCATTTGAAGCTATATCACATATATTCTCAAGTATGTGAAGCTAAATCATTCGTTTCGCATGGATTTGAAGCTAAGCCGTCAACTTCGCGTTGACTTGATGATAAATCATGTCTTTCGCTTGGACTTGAAGTTAACTCGTTGGTTTCGCATGCTGTTGAAGCTAAATCATGTATATCACAAGTATTTGAAGCTAAACCATTTGTTTCGCATGGATTCCAAGATAACCCTTCTAATTCGCATTTATTAGATGGTAAATCATGTGTTTCGCATGGATTTGAAGCTAACTCGATTGTTTCGCATTCTGTTGAAGCTAAATCATGCATATCACAAGTATTTGAAGCTAAACCATTTGTTTCGCATGGATTCGAAGATAAGCCTTCTACTTCGCATTGATTTGAAGCTAAATCATGTGTGCGCATGGATTTGAAGCTACCTCGTTTGTTTCGCATGCTGTTAAAGCTAAATCATGTATATCACAAGTATTTGAAGCTAAACCATTTGCTTCGCATGGATTCGAAGATCAGCCTTCTACATCGCATTGATTAGATGCTAAATCATGTGTTTCGCATGGGTTTGAAGCTAACTCGTTTGTTTCGCCTGCATTTGAAGCCATATCACTTATATTTTCAAGTATGTGAAGCTAAATCATTCGTTTTGCATGGATTTGAAGCTAAGCCATCAACTTCGCGTTGACGTGATGCTAATTCATGTGTTTCGCATGGATTTGAAGCTAACTCGATTGTTTAGCATGCAGTTGAAGCTGAATCATGTATATCACAAGTATTTGAAGCTATATCATATGTTTCGCATGGATCCGAAGATAACCCTTCTAATTCGCATTGATTTGAAGCTAAATCATGAGTTCCGCATGGATTTGAAGCTAACTCGTTTGTTTCGCATGCTGTTGAAGCTAAGTCATGTATATCACAAGTATTTGAAGCTAAACCATTTGTTTCGCATGGATTCGAAGATAAGCCTTCCACTTCGCATTCATTTGAAGCTAAATCATGTGTTCCGCATGGATTTGAAGCTAACTCGTTTGTTTCGCATGCAGCTGAAGCTGAATCATGTATGTCACAAGTATTTGCGGCTAAACCATTTGTTTCGCATGGATTCGACGATCAGCCTTCTACTTCGCATTGATTAGATGCTAAATCATGTGTCTCGCATGGGTTTGAAGCTAACTCGTTTGTTTCGCATGCTGTTGAAGCCATATCACTTATATTTTCAAGTATGTGAAGCTAAATCATTCGTTTTGCATGGATTTGAAGCTAAGCCATCAACTTCGCGTTGACTTGATGATAAATCATGTGTTTCGCATGGATTTGAAGCTAACTCGTTTGTTTCCTAGGCAGTTGAAGCTGAATCATGTATATCAAAAGTATTTGAAGTTAAACTATTCGTTTCTCATGGATTCGAAGATAAGCCTTCCACTTCGCATTGATTTGAAGCTAAATCATGTGTTCCGCATGGATTTGAAGCTGACTCGTTTGTTTCGCATGCAGTTGAAGCTGAATCATGTATATCACAAGTATTTGCGGCTAAACCATTTGTTTCGCATGGATTCGAAGATCAGCCTTCTACATCGCATTGATTAGATGCTAAATCATGTGTTTCGCATGGGTTTGAAGCTAACTCGTTTGTTTCGCCTGCATTTGAAGCCATATCACTTATATTTTCAAGTATGTGAAGCTAAATCATTCGTTTTGCATGGATTTGAAGCTAAGCCATCAACTTCGCGTTGACTTGATGCTTATTCATGTGTTTCGCATGGATTTGAAGCTAACTCGTTTGTTTCGCAGGCAGTTGAAGCTGAATCATGTATATCAAAAGTATTTGAAGCTAAACTATTCGTTTCGCATGGATTCGAAGATAAGCCTTCCACTTCGCATTGATTTGAAGCTAAATCATGTGTTCCGCATGGATTTGAAGCTGACTCGTTTGTTTCGCATGCAGTTGAAGCTGAATCATGTATATCACAAGTATTTGCGGCTAAACCATTTGTTTCGCATGGATTCGAAGGTAACCCTTCTACTTCGCATTGATTTTAATCTAAATCATGTTTTTCGCATGGATTTCAAGCTAACTCGTTTGTTTCGCAGGCTGTTGAAGCTAAATCATGTATATCACAAGTATTTGAAGCTAAACCATTTGTTTCGCATGGATTCGAAGATAAGCCTCCTACTTCGCATTGATTTGAAGCTGAATCATGTGTTTCGCATGGATTTGAAGCTAACTCGTTTGTTTCGCTTGCTGTTGAAGCTAAGTCATGTATATCACAAGTATTTGCGGCTAAACCATTTGTTTCGCATGGATTCGAAGGTAACCCTTCTAATTCGCATTTATTAGATGGTAAATCATGCGTTTCGCATGGATTTGAATCTAACTCGTTTGTTTCGCATGCTGTTGAAACTAAATCATGTATATCACAAGTATTTGAAGCTAAACTATTTGCTTCGCATGGATTCGACGATCAGCCTTCTACTTCGCATTGATTAGATGCTAAATCATGTGTATCGCAAGGGTTTGAAGCTCACTCGTTTGTTTCGCCTGCATTTGAAGCCATATCACTTATATTTTCAAATATGTGAAGCTAAATCATTCGTTTTGCATGGATTTGAAGCTAAGCCATCAACTTCGCGTTGACTTGATGCTTATTCATGTGTTTCGCATGGATTTGAAGCTAACTCGTTTGTTTCGCAGGCAGTTGAAGCTGAATCATGTATATCAAAAGTATTTGAAGCTAAACTATTCGTTTCGCATGGATTCGAAGATAAGCCTTCCACTTCGCATTGATTTGAAGCTAAATCATGTGTTCCGCATGGATTTGAAGCTGACTCGTTTGTTTCGCATGCAGTTGAAGCTGAATCATGTATATCACAAGTATTTGCGGCTAAACCATTTGTTTCGCATGGATTCGAAGGTAACCCTTCTACTTCGCATTGATTTTAATCTAAATCATGTTTTTCGCATGGATTTCAAGCTAACTCGTTTGTTTCGCAGGCTGTTGAAGCTAAATCATGTATATCACAAGTATTTGAAGCTAAACCATTTGTTTCGCATGGATTCGAAGATAAGCCTCCTACTTCGCATTGATTTGAAGCTGAATCATGTGTTTCGCATGGATTTGAAGCTAACTCGTTTGTTTCGCTTGCTGTTGAAGCTAAGTCATGTATATCACAAGTATTTGCGGCTAAACCATTTGTTTCGCATGGATTCGAAGGTAACCCTTCTAATTCGCATTTATTAGATGGTAAATCATGCGTTTCGCATGGATTTGAATCTAACTCGTTTGTTTCGCATGCTGTTGAAACTAAATCATGTATATCACAAGTATTTGAAGCTAAACTATTTGCTTCGCATGGATTCGACGATCAGCCTTCTACTTCGCATTGATTAGATGCTAAATCATGTGTATCGCAAGGGTTTGAAGCTCACTCGTTTGTTTCGCCTGCATTTGAAGCCATATCACTTATATTTTCAAATATGTGAAGCTAAATCATTCATTTTGCATGGATTTGAAGCTAAGCCATCAACTTCGCGTTGACTTGATGATAAATCATGTGTTTCGCATGGATTTGAAGCTAACTCGTTTGTTTCCTAGGCAGTTGAAGCTGAATCATGTATATCAAAAGTATTTGAAGATAAACTATTCGTTTCGCATGGATTCGAATATAAGCCTTCCACTTCGCATTGATTTGAAGCTAAATCATGTGTTCCGCATGGATTTGAAGCTAACTCGTTTGTTTCGCATGCAGTTGAAGCTGAATCATGTATATCACAAGTATTTGAAGCTAAACCATTTGCTTCGCATGGATTCGAAGATCAGCCTTCTACTTCGCATTGATTAGATGCTAAATCATGTGTTTCGCATGGGTTTGAAGCTAACTCGTTTGTTTCGCCTGCATTTGAAGCCATATCACTTATATTTTCAAGTATGTGAAGCTAAATCATTCGTTTTGCATGGATTTGAAGCTAAGCCATCAACTTCGCGTTGACTTGATGCTAATTCATGTGTTTCGCATGGATTTGAAGCTAACTCGTTTGTTTCGCAGGCAGTTGAAGCTGAATCATGTATATTAAAAGTATTTGAAGCTAAACTATTCGTTTCGCATGGATTCGAAGACAAGCCTTCCACTTCGCATTGATTTGAAGCTAAATAATGTGTTCCGCATGGATTTGAAGATGACTCGTTTGTTTCGCATGCAGTTGAAGCTGAATCATGTATATCACAAGTATTTGCGGCTAAACCATTTGTTTCGCATGGATTCGAAGGTAACCCTTCTACTTCGCATTGATTTTAATCTAAATCATGTGTTTCGCATGGATTTCAAGCTAACTCGTTTGTTTCGCATGCTGTTGAATCTAAATCATGTATATCACAAGTATTTGAAGCTAAACCATTTGTTTCGCATGGATTCGAAGATAAGCCTCCTACTTCGCATTTATTTGAAGCTAAATCATGTGTTTCGCATGGATTTGAAGCTAACTCGTTTGTTTCGCATGCTGTTGAAGCTAAGTCATGTATATCACAAGTATTTGCGGCTAAACCATTTGTTTCGCATGGATTCGAAGGTAACCCTTCTACTTCGCATTGATTTGAAGCTAAATCATGTGTTCCGCATGGATTTGAATCTAACTCGTTTGTTTCGCATGCTGTTGAAACGAAATCATGTATATCACAAATATTTGAAGCTAAATCATTCGTTTTGCATGGATTTGAAGCTAAGCCATCAACTTCGCGTTGACTTGATGATAAATCATGTGTTTCGCATGGATTTGAAGCTAACTCGTTTGTTTCCTAGGCAGTTGAAGTTGAATCATGTATATCAAAAGTATTTGAAGATAAACTATTCGTTTCGCATGGATTCGAATATAAGCCTTCCACTTCGCATTGATTTGAAGCTAAATCATGTGTTCCGCATGGATTTGAAGCTAACTCGTTTGTTTCGCATGCAGTTGAAGCTGAATCATGTATATCACAAGTATTTGCGAGCTAAACCATTTGCTTCGCATGGATTCGAAGATCAGCCTTCTACTTCGCATTGATTAGATGCTAAATCATGTGTCTCGCATGGGTTTGAAGCTAACTCGTTTGTTTCGCATGCTGTTGAAGCCATATCACTTATATTTTCAAGTATGTGAAGCTAAATCATTCGTTTTGCATGGATTTGAAGCTAAGCCATCAACTTCGCGTTGACTTGATGCTTATTCATGTGTTTCGCATGGATTTGAAGCTAACTCGTTTGTTTCGCAGGCAGTTGAAGCTGAATCATGTATATCAAAAGTATTTGAAGTTAAACTATTCGTTTCTCATGGATTCGAAGATAAGCCTTCCACTTCGCATTGATTTGAAGCTAAATCATGTGTTCCGCATGGATTTGAAGCTGACTCGTTTGTTTCGCATGCAGTTGAAGCTGAATCATGTATATCACAAGTATTTGCGGCTAAACCATTTGTTTCGCATGGATTCGAAGATCAGCCTTCTACATCGCATTGATTAGATGCTAAATCATGTGTTTCGCATGGGTTTGAAGCTAACTCGTTTGTTTCGCCTGCATTTGAAGCCATATCACTTATATTTTCAAGTATGTGAAGCTAAATCATTCGTTTTGCATGGATTTGAAGCTAAGCCATCAACTTCGCGTTGACTTGATGCTTATTCATGTGTTTCGCATGGATTTGAAGCTAACTCGTTTGTTTCGCAGGCAGTTGAAGCTGAATCATGTATATCAAAAGTATTTGAAGCTAAACTATTCGTTTCGCATGGATTCGAAGATAAGCCTTCCACTTCGCATTGATTTGAAGCTAAATCATGTGTTCCGCATGGATTTGAAGCTGACTCGTTTGTTTCGCATGCAGTTGAAGCTGAATCATGTATATCACAAGTATTTGCGGCTAAACCATTTGTTTCGCATGGATTCGAAGATCAGCCTTCTACATCGCATTGATTAGATGCTAAATCATGTGTTTCGCATGGGTTTGAAGCTAACTCGTTTGTTTCGCCTGCATTTGAAGCCATATCACTTATATTTTCAAGTATGTGAAGCTAAATCATTCGTTTTGCATGGATTTGAAGCTAAGCCATCAACTTCGCGTTGACTTGATGCTTATTCATGTGTTTCGCATGGATTTGAAGCTAACTCGTTTGTTTCGCAGGCAGTTGAAGCTGAATCATGTATATCAAAAGTATTTGAAGCTAAACTATTCGTTTCGCATGGATTCGAAGATAAGCCTTCCACTTCGCATTGATTTGAAGCTAAATCATGTGTTCCGCATGGATTTGAAGCTGACTCGTTTGTTTCGCATGCAGTTGAAGCTGAATCATGTATATCACAAGTATTTGCGAGCTAAACCATTTGCTTCGCATGGATTCGAAGATCAGCCTTCTACTTCGCATTGATTAGATGCTAAATCATGTGTCTCGCATGGGTTTGAAGCTAACTCGTTTGTTTCGCATGCTGTTGAAGCCATATCACTTATATTTTCAAGTATGTGAAGCTAAATCATTCGTTTTGCATGGATTTGAAGCTAAGCCATCAACTTCGCGTTGACTTGATGCTTATTCATGTGTTTCGCATGGATTTGAAGCTAACTCGTTTGTTTCGCAGGCAGTTGAAGCTGAATCATGTATATCAAAAGTATTTGAAGTTAAACTATTCGTTTCTCATGGATTCGAAGATAAGCCTTCCACTTCGCATTGATTTGAAGCTAAATCATGTGTTCCGCATGGATTTGAAGCTGACTCGTTTGTTTCGCATGCAGTTGAAGCTGAATCATGTATATCACAAGTATTTGCGGCTAAACCATTTGTTCCGCATGGATTCGAAGATCAGCCTTCTACATCGCATTGATTAGATGCTAAATCATGTGTTTCGCATGGGTTTGAAGCTAACTCGTTTGTTTCGCCTGCATTTGAAGCCATATCACTTATATTTTCAAGTATGTGAAGCTAAATCATTCGTTTTGCATGGATTTGAAGCTAAGCCATCAACTTCGCGTTGACTTGATGCTTATTCATGTGTTTCGCATGGATTTGAAGCTAACTCGTTTGTTTCGCAGGCAGTTGAAGCTGAATCATGTATATCAAAAGTATTTGAAGCTAAACTATTCGTTTCGCATGGATTCGAAGATAAGCCTTCCACTTCGCATTGATTTGAAGCTAAATCATGTGTTCCGCATGGATTTGAAGCTGACTCGTTTGTTTCGCATGCAGTTGAAGCTGAATCATGTATATCACAAGTATTTGCGGCTAAACCATTTGTTTCGCATGGATTCGAAGATCAGCCTTCTACATCGCATTGATTAGATGCTAAATCATGTGTTTCGCATGGGTTTGAAGCTAACTCGTTTGTTTCGCCTGCATTTGAAGCCATATCACTTATATTTTCAAGTATGTGAAGCTAAATCATTCGTTTTGCATGGATTTGAAGCTAAGCCATCAACTTCGCGTTGACTTGATGCTTATTCATGTGTTTCGCATGGATTTGAAGCTAACTCGTTTGTTTCGCAGGCAGTTGAAGCTGAATCATGTATATCAAAAGTATTTGAAGCTAAACTATTCGTTTCGCATGGATTCGAAGATAAGCCTTCCACTTCGCTTTGATTTGAAGCTAAATCATGTGTTCCGCATGGATTTGAAGCTGACTCGTTTGTTTCGCATGCAGTTGAAGCTGAATCATGTATATCACAAGTATTTGCGGCTAAACCATTTGTTTCGCATGGATTCGAAGGTAACCCTTCTACTTCGCATTGATTTTAATCTAAATCATGTTTTTCGCATGGATTTCAAGCTAACTCGTTTGTTTCGCAGGCTGTTGAAGCTAAATCATGTATATCACAAGTATTTGAAGCTAAACCATTTGTTTCGCATGGATTCGAAGATAAGCCTCCTACTTCGCATTGATTTGAAGCTGAATCATGTGTTTCGCATGGATTTGAAGCTAACTCGTTTGTTTCGCTTGCTGTTGAAGCTAAGTCATGTATATCACAAGTATTTGCGGCTAAACCATTTGTTTCGCATGGATTCGAAGGTAACCCTTCTAATTCGCATTTATTAGATGGTAAATCATGCGTTTCGCATGGATTTGAATCTAACTCGTTTGTTTCGCATGCTGTTGAAACTAAATCATGTATATCACAAGTATTTGAAGCTAAACTATTTGCTTCGCATGGATTCGACGATCAGCCTTCTACTTCGCATTGATTAGATGCTAAATCATGTGTATCGCAAGGGTTTGAAGCTAACTCGTTTGTTTCGCCTGCATTTAAAGCCATATCACTTATATTTTCAAATATGTGAAGCTAAATCATTCATTTTGCATGGATTTGAAGCTAAGCCATCAACTTCGCGTTGACTTGATGATAAATCATGTGTTTCGCATGGATTTGAAGCTAACTCGTTTGTTTCCTAGGCAGTTGAAGCTGAATCATGTATATCAAAAGTATTTGAAGATAAACTATTCGTTTCGCATGGATTCGAATATAAGCCTTCCACTTCGCATTGATTTGAAGCTAAATCATGTGTTCCGCATGGATTTGAAGCTAACTCGTTTGTTTCGCATGCAGTTGAAGCTGAATCATGTATATCACAAGTATTTGAAGCTAAACCATTTGCTTCGCATGGATTCGAAGATCAGCCTTCTACTTCGCATTGATTAGATGCTAAATCATGCGTTTCGCATGGGTTTGAAGCTAACTCGTTTGTTTCGCCTGCATTTGAAGCCATATCACTTATATTTTCAAGTATGTGAAGCTAAATCATTCGTTTTGCATGGATTTGAAGCTAAGCCATCAACTTCGCGTTGACTTGATGCTAATTCATGTGTTTCGCATGGATTTGAAGCTAACTCGTTTGTTTCGCAGGCAGTTGAAGCTGAATCATGTATATTAAAAGTATTTGAAGCTAAACTATTCGTTTCGCATGGATTCGAAGACAAGCCTTCCACTTCGCATTGATTTGAAGCTAAATAATGTGTTCCGCATGGATTTGAAGCTGACTCGTTTGTTTCGCATGCAGTTGAAGCTGAATCATGTATATCACAAGTATTTGCGGCTAAACCATTTGTTTCGCATGGATTCGAAGGTAACCCTTCTACTTCGCATTGATTTTAATCTAAATCATGTGTTTAGCATGCATTTCAAGCTAACTCGTTTGTTTCGCATGGATTCCAAGATAACCCTTCTAATTCGCATTAATTAGATGGTAAATCATGCGTTTCGCATGGATTTGAAGCTAACTCGATTGTTTCGCATTCTGTTGAAGCTAAATCATGCATATCACAAGTATTTGAAGCTAAACCATTTGTTTCGCATGGATTCGAAGATAAGCCTCCTACTTCGCATTGATTTGAAGCTAAATCATGTGTTCGCATGGATTTGAAGCTACCTCGTTTGTTTCGCATGCTGTTAACGCTAAATCATGTATATCACAAGTATTTGAAGCTAAACCATTTGCTTCGCATGGATTCGAAGATCAGCCTTCTACTTCGTATTGATTAGATGCTAAATCATGTGTTTCGCATGGGTTTGAAGCTAACTCGTTTGTTTCGCCTGCATTTGAAGCCATATCACTTATATTTTCAAGTATGTGAAGCTAAATCATTCGTTTTGCATGGATTGGAAGCTAAGCCTTCCACTTCGCATTGATTTGAAGCTAAATCATGTGTTCCGCATGGATTTGAAGCTGACTCGTTTGTTTCGCATGCAGTTGAAGCTGAATCATGTATATCACAAGTAATTGAAGCTAAACTATTCGTTTCGCATGGATTCGAAGATAACATTTCTTCTTCGCGTTGATTTGAAGCTAAATCATGTGTTTCGCATGGATTTGAATCTAACTCGTTTATTTCGCATGCTGTTGAAGCTAAATCATGTATATCACAAGTATATGAAGCTAATCCATTTGTTTCGCATGGATTCGTAGATAAACCTTCTACTTCGCATTGATTTGAAGCTAAATCATGTGTTTCGCATGGATTTGAATCTAACTCGTTTGTTTCGCATGCTGTTGAACCTAAATCATGTATATCACAAGTATTTGAAGCTAAACCATTTGTTTCGCATGGATTCCAAGATAACCCTTCTAATTCGCATTAATTAGATGGTAAATCATGCGTTTCGCATGGATTTGAAGCTAACTCGATTGTTTCGCATTCTGTTGAAGCTAAATCATGCATATCACAAGTATTTGAAGCTAAACCATTTGCTTCGCATGGATTCGAAGATCAGCCTTCTACTTCGTATTGATTAGATGCTAAATCATGTGTTTCGCATGGGTTTGAAGCTAACTCGTTTGTTTCGCATGCTGTTGAAGCTAAGTCATGTATATCACAAGTATTTGAAGCTAAACCATTTGTTTCGCATGGATTCGAAGGTAACCCTTCTACTTCGCATTGATTTGAAGCTAAATCATGTGTTTCGCATGGATTTGAATCTAACTCGTTTGTTTCGCATGCTGTTGAAGCCATATCACTTATATTTTCAAGTATGTGAAGCTAAATCATTCGTTTTGCATGGATTTGAAGCTAAGCCATCAACTTCGCGTTGACTTGATGCTAATTCATGTGTTTCGCATGTATTTGAAGCTAACTCGTTTGTTTCGCAGGCAGTTGAAGCTGAATCATGTATATCAAAAGTATTTGAAGTTAAACTATTCGTTTCTCATGGATTCGAAGATAAGCCTTCCACTTCGCATTGATTTGAAGCTAAATCATGTGTTCCGCATGGATTTGAAGCTGACTCGTTTGTTTCGCATGCAGTTGAAGCTGAATCATGTATATCACAAGTATTTGCGGCTAAACCATTTGTTCCGCATGGATTCGAAGATCAGCCTTCTACATCGCATTGATTAGATGCTAAATCATGTGTTTCGCATGGGTTTGAAGCTAACTCGTTTGTTTCGCCTGCATTTGAAGCCATATCACTTATATTTTCAAGTATGTGAAGCTAAATCATTCGTTTTGCATGGATTTGAAGCTAAGCCATCAACTTCGCGTTGACTTGATGCTTATTCATGTGTTTCGCATGGATTTGAAGCTAACTTGTTTGTTTCGCAGGCAGTTGAAGCTGAATCATGTATATCAAAAGTATTTGAAGCTAAACTATTCGTTTCGCATGGATTCGAAGATAAGCCTTCCACTTCGCATTGATTTGAAGCTAAATCATGTGTTCCGCATGGATTTGAAGCTGACTCGTTTGTTTCGCATGCAGTTGAAGCTGAATCATGTATATCACAAGTATTTGCGGCTAAACCATTTGTTTCGCATGGATTCGAAGATCAGCCTTCTACATCGCATTGATTAGATGCTAAATCATGTGTTTCGCATGGGTTTGAAGCTAACTCGTTTGTTTCGCCTGCATTTGAAGCCATATCACTTATATTTTCAAGTATGTGAAGCTAAATCATTCGTTTTGCATGGATTCGAAGATAAGCCTTCCACTTCGCATTGATTTGAAGCTAAATCATGTGTTCCGCATGGATTTGAAGCTGACTCGTTTGTTTCGCATGCAGTTGAAGCTGAATCATGTATATCACAAGTATTTGCGGCTAAACCATTTGTTTCGCATGGATTCGAAGGTAACCCTTCTACTTCGCATTGATTTTAATCTAAATCATATGTTTCGCATGGATTTGAATCTAACTCGTTTGTTTCGAATGCTGTTGAAACTAAATCATGTATATCACAAGTAATTGAACCTAAACTATTCGTTTCGCATGGATTCGAAGATAACACTTCTTCTTCGCATTGATTTGAAGCTAAATCATGTGTTTCGCATGGATTTGAATCTAACTCGTTTATTTCGCATGCTGTTGAAGCTAAATCATGTATATCACAAGTATTTGAAGTTAAACCATTTGTTTCGCATGGATTCGAAGATAAGCCTCCTACTTCGCATTGATTTGAAGCTAAATCATGTGTTTCGCTTGGATTTGTAGCTAACTCGTTTGTTTCGCTTGCTGTTGGAGCTAAGTCATGTATATCACAAGTATTTGCGGCTAAACCATTTGTTTCGCATGGATTCGAAGGTAACCCTTCTACTTCGCATTGATTTGAAGCTAAATCATGTGTTCCGCATGGATTTGAAGCTAACTCGTTTGTTTCGCATGCAGTTGAAGCTGAATCATGTATATCACAAGTATTTGAAGCTAAACCATTTGCTTCGCATGGATTCGAAGATCAGCCTTCTACTTCGCATTGATTAGATGCTAAATCATGTGTTTCGCATGGGTTTGAAGCTAACTCGTTTGTTTCGCCTGCATTTGAAGCCATATCACTTATATTTTCAAGTATGTGAAGCTAAATCATTCGTTTTGCATGGATTTGAAGCTAAGCCATCAACTTCGCGTTGACTTGATGCTTATTCATGTGTTTCGCATGGATTTGAAGCTAACTCGTTTGTTTCGCATGCAGTTGAAGCTGAATCATGTATATCAAAAGTATTTGAAGCTAAACTATTCGTTTCGCATGGATTCGAAGATAAGCCTTCCACTTCGCATTGATTTGAAGCTAAATCATGTGTTCCGCATGGATTTGAAGCTGACTCGGTTGTTTCGCATGCAGTTGAAGCTGAATCATGTATATCACAAGTATTTGCGGCTAAACCATTTGTTTCGCATGGATTCGAAGGTAACCCTTCTACTTCGCATTGATTTTAATCTAAATCATGTGTTTCGCATGGATTTCAAGCTAACTCGTTTGTTTCGCATGCTGTTGTAGCTAAATCATGTATATCACAAGAATTTGAAGCTAAACCATTTGTTTCGCATGGATTCGAAGATAAGCCTCCTACCTCGCATTGATTTGAAGCTAAATCATGTGTTTCGCATCGATTTGAAGCTAACTCGTTTGTTTCGCAGGCAGTTGAAGCTGAATCATGTATATCAAAAGTATTTGAAGCTAAACTATTCGTTTCGCATGGATTCGAAGATAAGCCTTCCACTTCGCATTGATTTGAAGCTAAATCATGTGTTCCGCATGGATTTGAAGCTGACTCGTTTGTTTCGCATGCAGTTGAAGCTGAATCATGTATATCACAAGTATTTGCGGTTAAACCATTTGTTTCGCATGGATTAGAAGGTAACCCTTCTACTTCGCATTGATTTTAATCTAAATCATGTGTTTCGCATGGATTTGAAGCTAACTCGTTTGTTTCGCATTCTGTTGAAGCTAAATCATGTATATCACAAGTATTTGATGCTAAACCATTTGTTTCGCATGGATTCGAAGATAAGCCTCCTACTTCGCATTGATTTGAAGCTAAATCATGTGTTTCGCATGGATTTGAAGCTAACTCGTTTGTTTCGCATGCTGTTGAAGCTAAGTCATGTATATCACAAGTATTTGCGGCTAAACCATTTGTTTCGCATGGATTCGAAGGTAACCCTTCTACTTCGCATTGATTTGAAGCTAAATCATGTGTTTCGCATGGATTTGAATCTAACTCGTTTGTTTCGCATGCTGTTGAAACTAAATCATGTATATCACAAGTATTTGAAGCTAAACCATTTGCTTCGCATGGATTCGAAGATCAGCCTTCTACTTCGCATTGATTAGATGCTAAATCATGTGTTTCGCATGGGTTTGAAGCTAACTCGTTTGCTTCGCATGCAGTTGAAGCTAAATCATGTAAATCACAAGTATTTGAAGCTAAACCATTTGTTTCGCATGGATTCGAAAATAAGCCTTCTACTTCGCATTGATTTTAATCGAAATCATGTGTTTCGCATGGATTTGAAGCTAACTCGTTTGTTTCGCATGCTGTTGAAGCTAAGTCATGTATATCACAAGTATTTGCGGCTAAACCATTTGTTTCGCATGGATTCGAAGGTAACCCTTCTACTTCGCATTGATTTGAAGCTAAATCATGTGTTTCGCATGCATTTGAATCTAACTCGTTTGTTTCGCATGCTGTTGAAACTAAATCATGTATATCACAAGTATTTGAAGCTAAACCATTTGCTTCGCATGGATTCGAAGATCAGCCTTCTACTTCGCATTGATTAGATGCTAAATCATGTGTTTCGCATGGGTTTGAAGCTAACTCGTTTGCTTCGCATGCAGTTGAAGCTAAATCATGTAAATCACAAGTATTTGAAGCTAAACCATTTGTTTCGCATGGATTCGAAAATAAGCCTTCTACTTCGCATTGATTTTAATCGAAATCATGTGTTTCGCATGGATTTGAAGCTAACTCGTTTGTTTCGCATACTGTTGAAGCTAAATCATGCATATCACAAGTATTTGAAGCTAAACCATTTGTTTCGCATGGATTCGAAGATAAGCCTCCGACTTCGCATTGATTTGAAGCTAAATCATGTGTTTCGCATGGATTTGAAGCTAACTCGTTTGTTTCGCATGCTGTTGAAGCTAAGTCATGTATATCACAAGTATTTGCGGCTAAACCATTTGTTTCGCATGGATTCGAAGGTAACCCTTCTACTTCGCATTGATTTGTAGCTAATTCATGTGTTTCGCATGGATTTGAATCTAACTCGTTTGTTTCGCATGCTGTTGAAACTAAATCATGTATATCACAAGTATTTGAAGCTAAACCATTTGCTTCGCATGGATTCGAAGATCATCCTTCTACTTCGCATTGATTAGATGCTAAATCATGTGTTTCGCATGGGTTTGAAGCTAACTCGTTTGTTTCGCCTGCATTTGAAGCCATATCATTTATATTTTCAAGTATGTGAAGCTAAATCATTCGTTTAGCATGGATTTGAAGCTAAGCCATTAACTTCGCGTTGACTTGATGCTAATTCATGTGTTTCGCATGGATTTGAAGCTAACTCGTTTGTTTCACAGGCAGTTGAAGCTGAATCATGTATATCAAAAGTATTTGAAGCTAAACTATTCGTTTCGCATGGATTCGAAGATAAGCCTTTCACTTCGCATTGATTTGAAGCTAAATCATGTGTTCCGCATGGATTTGAAGCTGACTCGTTTGTTTCGCATGTAGTTGAAGCTGAATCATGTATATCACAAGTATTTGCGTCTAAACCATTTGTTTCGCATGGATTCGAAGGTAACCCTTCTACTTCGCATTGATTTTAATCTAAATCATGTGTTTCGCATGGATTTGAAGCTAACTCGTTTGTTTCGCATGCCGTTGAAGCTAAATCATGTATATCACAAGTATTTGAAGCTAAACGATTTGTTTCGCATGGATTCGAAGATAAGCCTCCTACTTCGCATTGATTTGAAGCTAAATCATGTGTTCGCATGGATTTGAAGCTAACTCGTTTGCTTCGCATGCTGTTGAAGCTAAATCAAGTGTATCACAAGTATTTGAAACTAAACCATTTGTTTCGCATGGATTCGAAGATCAGCCTTCTACTTCGCATTGATTAGATGCTAAATCATGTGTTTTGCATGGATTTGTAGCTAACACGTTTGTTTCGCATGCTGTTGAAACTAAATCATGTATATCACAAGTATTTGAAGCTATATCACTTATATTTCCAAGTATGTGAAGCTAAATCATTCTTTTCGCATTTATTTGAATCAAAGCCATCAACTTCGCGTTGATTTGATACTAAATCATGTTTTTCGTTTGGACTTGAAGCTAACTCGTTTGTTTAGCATGTTGTTGAAGCTAAATCATGTATATCACAAGTATTTGAAGCTATATCATATGTTTCGCATTGATTCGAAGATAACCCTTCTAATTCGCATTGATTTGAAGCTAAATTATGTGTTTCGCATGGATTTGAAGCTAACTCGTTTGTTTCGCATGCTGTTGAAGCTAAGTCATGTATATCACAAGTATTTGAAGCTAAACCATTTGTTTCGCATGGATGCGAAGATAAGCCTCCTACCTCGCATTGATTAAATGCTAAATCATGTGTATCGCAAGGGTGTGAAGCTAACTCGTTTGTTTCGCCTGCATTGGAAGCCATATCACTTATATTTTCAAATATGTGAAGCTAAATCATTCGTTTTGCATGGATTTGAAGCTAAGCCATCAACTTCGCGTCGACTTGATGATAAATCATGTGTTTCGCATGGATTTGAAGCTAACTCGTTTGTTTCGCATGCAGTTGAAGCTGAATCATGTATGTCACAAGTATTTGCGGCTAAACCATTTGTTTCGCATGGATTCGAAGGTAACCCTTCTACTTCGCATTGATTTGAAGCTAAATCATGTGTTCCGCATGGATTTGAAGCTAACTCGTTTGTTTCGCATGCAGTTGAAGCTGAATCATGTATATCACAAGTATTTGAAGCTAAACCATTTGCTTCGCATGGATTCGAAGATCAGCCTTCTACTTCGCATTGATTAGATGCTAAATCATGTGTTTCGCATGGGTTTGTAGCTAACTCGTTTGTTTCGCCTGCATTTGAAGCCATATCACTTATATTTTCAGGTATGTGAAGCTAAATCATTCGTTTTGCATGGATTTGAAGCTAAGCCATCAACTTCGCGTTGACTTGATGCTAATTCATGTGTTTCGCATGGATTTGAAGCTAACTCGTTTGTTTCGCAGGCAGTTGAAGCTGAATCATGTATATCACAAGTATTTGCGGCTAAACAATTTGTTTCGCATGGATTCGAATGTAACCCTTCTACTTCGCATTGATTTTAATCTAAATCATGTGTTTCGCATGGATTTGAATCTAATTCGTTTGTTTCGCATGCTGTTGAAACTAAATCATGTATATCACAAGTAATTGAAGCTAAATTATTCGTTTCGCATGGACTCGAAGATAACACTTCTTCTTCGCATTGATTTGAAGCTAAATCATGTGTTTCACATGGATTTGTATCTAACTCGTTTATTTCGCATGCTGTTGAAGCTAAATCATGTATATCACAAGTATATGAAGCTAATCCATTTGTTTCGCATGGATTCGTAGATAAACCTTCTACTTCGCATTGATTTGAAGCTAAATCATGTGTTTCGCATGGATTTGAATCTAACTCGTTTGTTTCGCATGCTGTTGAAACTAAATCATGTATATCACAAGTATTTGAAGCTAAACCATTTGTTTCGCATGGATTCCAAGATAACCCTTCTAATTCGCATTTATTAGATGGTAAATCATGCGTTTCGCATGGATTTGAATCTAACTCGTTTGTTTCGCATGCAGTTGAAGCTGAATTACGTATATCACAAGTATTTGCGGCTAAACCATTTGTTTCGCATGGATTCGAAGGTAACCCTTCTACTTCGCATTGATTTTAATCTAAATCATGTGTTTCGCATGGATTTCAAGCTAACTCGTTTGTTTCGCATGCTGTTGAAGCTAAATCATGTATATCACAAATATTTGAAGCTAAACCATTTGTTTCGCATGGATTCGAAGATAAGCCTCCTACTTCGCATTGATTTGAAGCTAAATCATGTGTTTCGCATGGATTTGAAGCTAACTCGTTTGTTTCGCATGCTGTTGAAGTTAAGTCATGTATATCACAAGTATTTGCGGCTAAACCATTTGTTTCGCATGGATTCGAAGGTAACCCTTCTACTTCGCATTGATTTGTAGCTAAATCATGTGTTTCGCATGGATTTGAATCTTAATCGTTTGTTTCGCATGCTGTTGAAACTAAATCATGTATATCACAAGTATTTGGAGCTAAACCATTTGCTTCGCATGGATTCGAAAAACATCCTTCTACTTCGCATTGATTAGATGATAAATCATGTGTTTCGCATGGGTTTGAAGCTAATTCGTTTGTTTCGCCTGCATTTGAAGCCATATCACTTATATTTTGAAGTATGTGAAGCTAAATCATTCGTTTTGCATGGATTTGAAGCTAAGCCATCAACTTCGCGTTGACTTGATGCTTATTCATGTGTTTCGCATGGATTTGAAGCTAACTAGTTTGTTTCGCAGGCAGTTGAAGCTGAATCATGTATATCAAAAGTATTTGAAGCTAAACTATTCGTTTCGCATGGATTCGAAGATAAGCCTTCCACTTCGCATTGATTTGAAGCTAAATCATGTGTTCCGCATGGATTTGAAGCTGACTCGTTTGTTTCGCATGCAGTTGAAGCTGAATCATGTATATCACAAGTATTTGCGGCTAAACCATTTGTTTCGCATGGATTCGAAGATCAGCCTTCTACTTCACATTGATTTGAAGTTAAATCATGTGTTTCGCATGGATTTGAATCTAACTCGTTTATTTCGCATGCTGTTGAATCTAAATCATGTATATCGCAAGTATATGAAACTAATCCAATTGTTTCGCATGGATTCGAACATAAGCCTTCTACTTCGCATTGATTTGAAGCTAAATCATGTGTTTCGCATGGATTTGAATCTAACTCGTTTGTTTCGCATGCTGTTGAAGCTAAATCGTGTATATCACAAGTATTTGAAGCTATATCATTTGTTTCGCATGGATTCGAAGATAAGCCTCCTACTTCGGATTGATTTGAAGCTAAATCATGTGTTTCGCATGGGTTTGAAGCTAACTCGTTTGTTTCGCCTGCATTTGAAGACATATCACTTATATTTTCAAGTATGTGAAGCTAAAACATTCGTTTTGCATGGATTTGAAGCTAAGCCATCAACTTCGCGTTGACTTGATGCTAATTCATGTGTTTCGCATGGATTTGAAGCTAACTCGTTTGTTTCGCAGGCAGTTGAAGCTGAATCATGTATATCAAAAGTATTTGAAGCTAAACTATTCGTTTCGCATGGATTCGAAGATAAGCCTTCCACTTCGCATTGATTTGAAGCTAAATCATGTGTTCCGCATGGATTTGAAGCTGACTCGTTTGTTTCGCATGCAGTTGAAGCTGAATCATGTATATCACAAGTATTTGCGGCTAAACCATTTGTTTCGCATGGATTCGAAGGTAACCCTTCTACTTCGCATTGATTTTAATCTAAATCATATGTTTCGCATGGATTTGAATCTAACTCGTTTGTTTCGAATGCTGTTGAAACTAAATCATGTATATCACAAGTAATTGAACCTAAACTATTCGTTTCGCATGGATTCGAAGATAACACTTCTTCTTCGCATTGATTTGAAGCTAAATCATGTGTTTCGCATGGATTTGAATCTAACTCGTTTATTTCGCATGCTGTTGAAGCTAAATCATGTATATCACAAGTATTTGAAGTTAAACCATTTGTTTCGCATGGATTCGAAGATAAGCCTCCTACTTCGCATTGATTTGAAGCTAAATCATGTGTTTCGCTTGGATTTGTAGCTAACTCGTTTGTTTCGCTTGCTGTTGGAGCTAAGTCATGTATATCACAAGTATTTGCGGCTAAACCATTTGTTTCGCATGGATTCGAAGGTAACCCTTCTACTTCGCATTGATTTGAAGCTAAATCATGTGTTCCGCATGGATTTGAAGCTAACTCGTTTGTTTCGCATGCAGTTGAAGCTGAATCATGTATATCACAAGTATTTGAAGCTAAACCATTTGCTTCGCATGGATTCGAAGATCAGCGTTCTACTTCGCATTGATTAGATGCTAAATCATGTGTTTCGCATGGGTTTGAAGCTAACTCGTTTGTTTCGCCTGCATTTGAAGCCATATCACTTATATTTTCAAGTATGTGAAGCTAAATCATTCGTTTTGCATGGATTTGAAGTTAAGCCATCAACTTCGCGTTGACTTGATGCTAATTCATGTGTTTCGCATGGATTTGAAGCTAACTCGTTTGTTTCGCAGGCAGTTGAAGCTGAATCATGTATATCAAAAGTATTTGAAGCTAAACTATTCGTTTCGCATGGATTCGAAGATAAGCCTTCCACTTCGCATTGATTTGAAGCTAAATCATGTGTTCCGCATGGATTTGAAGCTGACTCGTTTGTTTCGCATGCAGTTGAAGCTGAATCATGTATATCACAAGTATTTGCGGCTAAACCATTTGTTTCGCATGGATTCGAAGATAAGCCTCCTACTTCGCATTGATTTGAAGCTAAATCATGTGTTTCGCATGGATTTGTAGCTAACTCGTTTGTTTCGCTTGCTGTTGGAGCTAAGTCATGTATATCACAAGTATTTGCGGCTAAACCATTTGTTTCGCATGGATTCGAAGGTAACCCTTCTACTTCGCATTGATTTGAAGCTAAATCATGTGTTTCGCATGGATTTGAATCTAACTCGTTTGTTTCGCATGCTGTTGAAACTAAATCATGTATATCACAAGTATTTGAAGCTAAACCATTTGCTTCGCATGGATTCGAAGATCAGCTTTCTACATCGCATTGATTAGATGCTAAATCATGTGTTTCGCATGGGTTTTAAGCTAGCATGTTTGTTTCGCCTGCATTTGAAGCCATATCACTTATATTTTCAAGTATGTGAAGCTAAATCATTCGTTTTGCATGGATTTGAAGCTAAGCCATCAACTTCGCGTTGACTTGATGCTTATTCATGTGTTTCGCATGGATTTGAAGCTAACTCGTTTGTTTCGCATGCAGTTGAAGCTGAATCATGTATATCAAAAGTATTTGAAGCTAAACTATTCGTTTCGCATGGATTCGAAGATAAGCCTTCCACTTCGCATTGATTTGAAGCTAAATCATGTGTTCCGCATGGATTTGAAGGTGACTCGGTTGTTTCGCATGCAGTTGAAGCTGAATCATGTATATCACAAGTATTTGCGGCTAAACCATTTGTTTCGCATGGATTCGAAGGTAACCCTTCTACTTCGCATTGATTTTAATCTAAATCATGTGTTTCGCATGGATTTCAAGCTAACTCGTTTGTTTCGCATGCTGTTGTAGCTAAATCATGTATATCACAAGAATTTGAAGCTAAACCATTTGTTTCGCATGGATTCGAAGATAAGCCTCCTACCTCGCATTGATTTGAAGCTAAATCATGTGTTTCGCATCGATTTGAAGCTAACTCGTTTGTTTCGCAGGCAGTTGAAGCTGAATCATGTATATCAAAAGTATTTGAAGCTAAACTATTCGTTTCGCATGGATTCGAAGATAAGCCTTCCACTTCGCATTGATTTGAAGCTAAATCATGTGTTCCGCATGGATTTGAAGCTGACTCGTTTGTTTCGCATGCAGTTGAAGCTGAATCATGTATATCACAAGTATTTGCGGTTAAACCATTTGTTTCGCATGGATTAGAAGGTAACCCTTCTACTTCGCATTGATTTTAATCTAAATCATGTGTTTCGCATGGATTTGAAGCTAACTCGTTTGTTTCGCATTCTGTTGAAGCTAAATCATGTATATCACAAGTATTTGATGCTAAACCATTTGTTTCGCATGGATTCGAAGATAAGCCTCCTACTTCGCATTGATTTGAAGCTAAATCATGTGTTTCGCATGGATTTGAAGCTAACTCGTTTGTTTCGCATGCTGTTGAAGCTAAGTCATGTATATCACAAGTATTTGCGGCTAAACCATTTGTTTCGCATGGATTCGAAGGTAACCCTTCTACTTCGCATTGATTTGAAGCTAAATCATGTGTTTCGCATGGATTTGAATCTAACTCGTTTGTTTCGCATGCTGTTGAAACTAAATCATGTATATCACAAGTATTTGAAGCTAAACCATTTGCTTCGCATGGATTCGAAGATCAGCCTTCTACTTCGCATTGATTAGATGCTAAATCATGTGTTTCGCATGGGTTTGAAGCTAACTCGTTTGCTTCGCATGCAGTTGAAGCTAAATCATGTAAATCACAAGTATTTGAAGCTAAACCATTTGTTTCGCATGGATTCGAAAATAAGCCTTCTACTTCGCATTGATTTTAATCGAAATCATGTGTTTCGCATGGATTTGAAGCTAACTCGTTTGTTTCGCATACTGTTGAAGCTAAATCATGCATATCACAAGTATTTGAAGCTAAACCATTTGTTTCGCATGGATTCGAAGATAAGCCTCCGACTTCGCATTGATTTGAAGCTAAATCATGTGTTTCGCATGGATTTGAAGCTAACTCGTTTGTTTCGCATGCTGTTGAAGCTAAGTCATGTATATCACAAGTATTTGCGGCTAAACCATTTGTTTCGCATGGATTCGAAGGTAACCCTTCTACTTCGCATTGATTTGTAGCTAATTCATGTGTTTCGCATGGATTTGAATCTAACTCGTTTGTTTCGCATGCTGTTGAAACTAAATCATGTATATCACAAGTATTTGAAGCTAAACCATTTGCTTCGCATGGATTCGAAGATCATCCTTCTACTTCGCATTGATTAGATGCTAAATCATGTGTTTCGCATGGGTTTGAAGCTAACTCGTTTGTTTCGCCTGCATTTGAAGCCATATCATTTATATTTTCAAGTATGTGAAGCTAAATCATTCGTTTAGCATGGATTTGAAGCTAAGCCATTAACTTCGCGTTGACTTGATGCTAATTCATGTGTTTCGCATGGATTTGAAGCTAACTCGTTTGTTTCACAGGCAGTTGAAGCTGAATCATGTATATCAAAAGTATTTGAAGCTAAACTATTCGTTTCGCATGGATTCGAAGATAAGCCTTTCACTTCGCATTGATTTGAAGCTAAATCATGTGTTCCGCATGGATTTGAAGCTGACTCGTTTGTTTCGCATGTAGTTGAAGCTGAATCATGTATATCACAAGTATTTGCGTCTAAACCATTTGTTTCGCATGGATTCGAAGGTAACCCTTCTACTTCGCATTGATTTTAATCTAAATCATGTGTTTCGCATGGATTTGAAGCTAACTCGTTTGTTTCGCATGCCGTTGAAGCTAAATCATGTATATCACAAGTATTTGAAGCTAAACGATTTGTTTCGCATGGATTCGAAGATAAGCCTCCTACTTCGCATTGATTTGAAGCTAAATCATGTGTTCGCATGGATTTGAAGCTAACTCGTTTGCTTCGCATGCTGTTGAAGCTAAATCAAGTGTATCACAAGTATTTGAAACTAAACCATTTGTTTCGCATGGATTCGAAGATCAGCCTTCTACTTCGCATTGATTAGATGCTAAATCATGTGTTTTGCATGGATTTGTAGCTAACACGTTTGTTTCGCATGCTGTTGAAACTAAATCATGTATATCACAAGTATTTGAAGCTATATCACTTATATTTCCAAGTATGTGAAGCTAAATCATTCTTTTCGCATTTATTTGAATCAAAGCCATCAACTTCGCGTTGATTTGATACTAAATCATGTTTTTCGTTTGGACTTGAAGCTAACTCGTTTGTTTAGCATGTTGTTGAAGCTAAATCATGTATATCACAAGTATTTGAAGCTATATCATATGTTTCGCATTGATTCGAAGATAACCCTTCTAATTCGCATTGATTTGAAGCTAAATTATGTGTTTCGCATGGATTTGAAGCTAACTCGTTTGTTTCGCATGCTGTTGAAGCTAAGTCATGTATATCACAAGTATTTGAAGCTAAACCATTTGTTTCGCATGGATGCGAAGATAAGCCTCCTACCTCGCATTTATTTGAAGCTAAATCATGTGTTCGCATGGATTTGAAGCTACCTCGTTTGTTTCGCATGCTGTTGAAACTAAATCATGTATATCACAAGTATTTGAAGCTAAACCATTTGTTTCGCATGGATTCCAAGATAACCCTTCTAATTCGCATTTATTAGATGGTAAATCATGCGTTTCGCATGGATTTGAATCTAACTCGTTTGTTTCGCATGCTGTTGAAACTAAATCATGTATATCACAAGTATTTGAAGCTAAACCATTTGCTTCGCATGGATTCGAAGATCAGCCTTCTACTTCGCATTGATTAGATGCTAAATCATGTGTATCGCAAGGGTTTGAAGCTAACTCGTTTGTTTCGCCTGCATTTGAAGCCATATCACTTATATTTTCAAATATGTGAAGCTAAATCATTCGTTTTGCATGGATTTGAAGCTAAGCCATCAACTTCGCGTTGACTTGATGATAAATCATGTGTTTCGCATGGATTTGAAGCTAACTCGTTTGTTTCCTAGGCAGTTGAAGCTGAATCATGTATATTAAAAGTATTTGAAGCTAAACTATTCGTTTCGCATGGATTCGAATATAAGCCTTCCACTTCGCATTGATTTGAAGCTAAATCATGTGTTTCGCATGGATTTCAAGCTAACTCGTTTGTTTCGCATGCTGTTGAAGCTAAATCATGTATATCACAAGTATTTGCGGCTAAACCATTTGTTTCGCATGGATTCGAAGGTAACCCTTCTACTTCGCATTGATTTGTAGCTAAATCATGTGTTTCGCATGGATTTGAATCTTAATCGTTTGTTTCGCATGCTGTTGAAACTAAATCATGTATATCACAAGTATTTGGAGCTAAACCACTTGCTTCGCATGGATTCGAAAAACATCCTTCTACTTCGCATTGATTAGATGATAAATCATGTGTTTCGCATGGGTTTGAAGCTAATTCGTTTGTTTCGCCTGCATTTGAAGCCATATCACTTATATTTTCAAGTATGTGAAGCTAAATCATTCGTTTTGCATGGATTTGAAGCTAAGCCATCAACTTCGCGTTGACTTGATGCTTATTCATGTGTTTCGCATGGATTTGAAGCTAACTAGTTTGTTTCGCAGGCAGTTGAAGCTGAATCATGTATATCAAAAGTATTTGAAGCTAAACTATTCGTTTCGCATGGATTCGAAGATAAGCCTTCCACTTCGCATTGATTTGAAGCTAAATCATGTGTTCCGCATGGATTTGAAGCTGACTCGTTTGTTTCGCATGCAGTTGAAGCTGAATCATGTATATCACAAGTATTTGCGGCTAAACCATTTGTTTCGCATGGATTCGAAGATCAGCCTTCTACTTCACATTGATTTGAAGTTAAATCATGTGTTTCGCATGGATTTGAATCTAACTCGTTTATTTCGCATGCTGTTGAATCTAAATCATGTATATCGCAAGTATATGAAACTAATCCAATTGTTTCGCATGGATTCGAACATAAGCCTTCTACTTCGCATTGATTTGAAGCTAAATCATGTGTTTCGCATGGATTTGAATCCAACTCGTTTGTTTCGCATGCTGTTGAAGCTAAATCGTGTATATCACAAGTATTTGAAGCTATATCATTTGTTTCGCATGGATTCGAAGATAAGCCTCCTACTTCGGATTGATTTGAAGCTAAATCATGTGTTTCGCATGGGTTTGAAGCTAACTCGTTTGTTTCGCCTGCATTTGAAGACATATCACTTATATTTTCAAGTATGTGAAGCTAAAACATTCGTTTTGCATGGATTTGAAGCTAAGCCATCAACTTCGCGTTGACTTGATGCTAATTCATGTGTTTCGCATGGATTTGAAGCTAACTCGTTTGTTTCGCAGGCAGTTGAAGCTGAATCATGTATATCAAAAGTATTTGAAGCTAAACTATTCGTTTCGCATGGATTCGAAGATAAGCCTTCCACTTCGCATTGATTTGAAGCTAAATCATGTGTTCCGCATGGATTTGAAGCTGACTCGTTTGTTTCGCATGCAGTTGAAGCTGAATCATGTATATCACAAGTATTTGCGGCTAAACCATTTGTTTCGCATGGATTCGAAGGTAACCCTTCTACTTCGCATTGATTTTAATCTAAATCATATGTTTCGCATGGATTTGAATCTAACTCGTTTGTTTCGAATGCTGTTGAAACTAAATCATGTATATCACAAGTAATTGAACCTAAACTATTCGTTTCGCATGGATTCGAAGATAACACTTCTTCTTCGCATTGATTTGAAGCTAAATCATGTGTTTCGCATGGATTTGAATCTAACTCGTTTATTTCGCATGCTGTTGAAGCTAAATCATGTATATCACAAGTATTTGAAGCTAAACCATTTGTTTCGCATGGATTCGAAGATAAGCCTCCTACTTCGCATTGATTTGAAGCTAAATCATGTGTTTCGCTTGGATTTGTAGCTAACTCGTTTGTTTCGCTTGCTGTTGGAGCTAAGTCATGTATATCACAAGTATTTGCGGCTAAACCATTTGTTTCGCATGGATTCGAAGGTAACCCTTCTACTTCGCATTGATTTGAAGCTAAATCATGTGTTCCGCATGGATTTGAAGCTAACTCGTTTGTTTCGCATGCAGTTGAAGCTGAATCATGTATATCACAAGTATTTGAAGCTAAACCATTTGCTTCGCATGGATTCGAAGATCAGCCTTCTACTTCGCATTGATTAGATGCTAAATCATGTGTTTCGCATGGGTTTGAAGCTAACTCGTTTGTTTCGCCTGCATTTGAAGCCATATCACTTATATTTTCAAGTATGTGAAGCTAAATCATTCGTTTTGCATGGATTTGAAGCTAAGCCATCAACTTCGCGTTGACTTGATGCTAATTCATGTGTTTCGCATGGATTTGAAGCTAACTCGTTTGTTTCGCAGGCAGTTGAAGCTGAATCATGTATATCAAAAGTATTTGAAGCTAAACTATTCGTTTCGCATGGATTCGAAGATAAGCCTTCCACTTCGCATTGATTTGAAGCTAAATCATGTGTTCCGCATGGATTTGAAGCTGACTCGTTTGTTTCGCATGCAGTTGAAGCTGAATCATGTATATCACAAGTATTTGCGGCTAAACCATTTGTTTCGCATGGATTCGAAGATAAGCCTCCTACTTCGCATTGATTTGAAGCTAAATCATGTGTTTCGCATGGATTTGTAGCTAACTCGTTTGTTTCGCTTGCTGTTGGAGCTAAGTCATGTATATCACAAGTATTTGCGGCTAAACCATTTGTTTCGCATGGATTCGAAGGTAACCCTTCTACTTCGCATTGATTTGAAGCTAAATCATGTGTTTCGCATGGATTTGAATCTAACTCGTTTGTTTCGCATGCTGTTGAAACTAAATCATGTATATCACAAGTAATTGAACCTAAACTATTCGTTTCGCATGGATTCGAAGATAACACTTCTTCTTCGCATTGATTTGAAGCTAAATCATGTGTTTCGCATGGATTTGAATCTAACTCGTTTATTTCGCATGCTGTTGAAGCTAAATCATGTATATCACAAGTATTTGAAGCTAAACCATTTGTTTCGCATGGATTCGAAGATAAGCCTCCTACTTCGCATTGATTTGAAGCTAAATCATGTGTTTCGCTTGGATTTGTAGCTAACTCGTTTGTTTCGCTTGCTGTTGGAGCTAAGTCATGTATATCACAAGTATTTGCGGCTAAACCATTTGTTTCGCATGGATTCGAAGGTAACCCTTCTACTTCGCATTGATTTGAAGCTAAATCATGTGTTCCGCATGGATTTGAAGCTAACTCGTTTGTTTCGCATGCAGTTGAAGCTGAATCATGTATATCACAAGTATTTGAAGCTAAACCATTTGCTTCGCATGGATTCGAAGATCAGCCTTCTACTTCGCATTGATTAGATGCTAAATCATGTGTTTCGCATGGGTTTGAAGCTAACTCGTTTGTTTCGCCTGCATTTGAAGCCATATCACTTATATTTTCAAGTATGTGAAGCTAAATCATTCGTTTTGCATGGATTTGAAGCTAAGCCATCAACTTCGCGTTGACTTGATGCTAATTCATGTGTTTCGCATGGATTTGAAGCTAACTCGTTTGTTTCGCAGGCAGTTGAAGCTGAATCATGTATATCAAAAGTATTTGAAGCTAAACTATTCGTTTCGCATGGATTCGAAGATAAGCCTTCCACTTCGCATTGATTTGAAGCTAAATCATGTGTTCCGCATGGATTTGAAGCTGACTCGTTTGTTTCGCATGCAGTTGAAGCTGAATCATGTATATCACAAGTATTTGCGGCTAAACCATTTGTTTCGCATGGATTCGAAGGTAACCCTTCTACTTCGCATTGATTTGAAGCTAAATCATGTGTTTCGCATGGATTTGAATCTAACTCGTTTGTTTCGCATGCTGTTGAAACTAAATCATGTATATCACAAGTATTTGAAGCTAAACCATTTGCTTCGCATGGATTCGAAGATCAGCCTTCTACATCGCATTGATTAGATGCTAAATCATGTGTTTCGCATGGGTTTTAAGCTAGCATGTTTGTTTCGCCTGCATTTGAAGCCATATCACTTATATTTTCAAGTATGTGAAGCTAAATCATTCGTTTTGCATGGATTTGAAGCTAAGCCATCAACTTCGCGTTGACTTGATGCTTATTCATGTGTTTCGCATGGATTTGAAGCTAACTCGTTTGTTTCGCAGGCAGTTGAAGCTGAATCATGTATATCAAAAGTATTTGAAGCTAAACTATTCGTTTCGCATGGATTCGAAGATAAGCCTTCCACTTCGCATTGATTTGAAGCTAAATCATGTGTTCCGCATGGATTTGAAGCTGACTCGTTTGTTTCGCATGCAGTTGAAGATGAATCATGTATATCACAAGTATTTGCGGCTAAACCATTTGTTTCGCATGGATTCGAAGGTAACCCTTCTACTTCGCATTGATTTTAATCTAAATCATGTGTTTCGCATGGATTTCAAGCTAACTCGTTTGTTTCGCATGCTGTTGTAGCTAAATCATGTATATCACAAGTATTTGAAGCTAAACCATTTGTTTCGCATGGATTCGAAGATAAGCCTCCTACTTCGCATTGATTTGAAGCTAAATCATGTGTTTCGCATCGATTTGAAGCTAACTCGTTTGTTTCGCAGGCAGTTGAAGCTGAATCATGTATATCAAAAGTATTTGAAGCTAAACTATTCGTTTCGCATGGATTCGAAGATAAGCCTTCCACTTCGCATTGATTTGAAGCTAAATCATGTGTTCCGCATGGATTTGAAGCTGACTCGTTTGTTTCGCATGCAGTTGAAGCTGAATCATGTATATCACAAGTATTTGCGGTTAAACCATTTGTTTCGCATGGATTAGAAGGTAACCCTTCTACTTCGCATTGATTTTAATCTAAATCATGTGTTTCGCATGGATTTGAAGCTAACTCGTTTGTTTCGCATTCTGTTGAAGCTAAATCATGTATATCACAAGTATTTGATGCTAAACCATTTGTTTCGCATGGATTCGAAGATAAGCCTCCTACTTCGCATTGATTTGAAGCTAAATCATGTGTTTCGCATGGATTTGAAGCTAACTCGTTTGTTTCGCATGCTGTTGAAGCTAAGTCATGTATATCACAAGTATTTGCGGCTAAACCATTTGTTTCGCATGGATTCGAAGGTAACCCTTCTACTTCGCATTGATTTGAAGCTAAATCATGTGTTTCGCATGGATTTGAATCTAACTCGTTTGTTTCGCATGCTGTTGAAACTAAATCATGTATATCACAAGTATTTGAAGCTAAACCATTTGCTTCGCATGGATTCGAAGATCAGCCTTCTACTTCGCATTGATTAGATGCTAAATCATGTGTTTCGCATGGGTTTGAAGCTAACTCGTTTGCTTCGCATGCAGTTGAAGCTAAATCATGTATATCACAAGTATTTGAAGCTAAACCATTTGTTTCGCATGGATTCGAAAATAAGCCTTCTACTTCGCATTGATTTTAATCGAAATCATGTGTTTCGCATGGATTTGAAGCTAACTCGTTTGTTTCGCATACTGTTGAAGCTAAATCATGCATATCACAAGTATTTGAAGCTAAACCATTTGTTTCGCATGGATTCGAAGATAAGCCTCCGACTTCGCATTGATTTGAAGTTAAATCATGTGTTTCGCATGGATTTGAAGCTAACTCGTTTGTTTCGCATGCTGTTGAAGCTAAGTCATGTATATCACAAGTATTTGCGGCTAAACCATTTGTTTCGCATGGATTCGAAGGTAACCCTTCTACTTCGCATTGATTTGTAGCTAATTCATGTGTTTCGCATGGATTTGAATCTAACTCGTTTGTTTCGCATGCTGTTGAAACTAAATCATGTATATCACAAGTATTTGAAGCTAAACCATTTGCTTCGCATGGATTCGAAGATCATCCTTCTACTTCGCATTGATTAGATGCAAAATCATGTGTTTCGCATGGGTTTGAAGCTAACTCGTTTGTTTCGCCTGCATTTGAAGCCATATCATTTATATTTTCAAGTATGTGAAGCTAAATCATTCGTTTAGCATGGATTTGAAGCTAAGCCATTAACTTCGCGTTGACTTGATGCTAATTCATGTGTTTCGCATGGATTTGAAGCTAACTCGTTTGTTTCACAGGCAGTTGAAGCTGAATCATGTATATCAAAAGTATTTGAAGCTAAACTATTCGTTTCGCATGGATTCGAAGATAAGCCTTTCACTTCGCATTGATTTGAAGCTAAATCATGTGTTCCGCATGGATTTGAAGCTGACTCGTTTGTTTCGCATGTAGTTGAAGCTGAATCATGTATATCACAAGTATTTGCGGCTAAACCATTTGTTTCGCATGGATTCGAAGGTAACCCTTCTACTTCGCATTGATTTTAATCTAAATCATGTGTTTCGCATGGATTTGAAGCTAACTCGTTTGTTTCGCATGCCGTTGAAGCTAAATCATGTATATCACAAGTATTTGAAGCTAAACGATTTGTTTCGCATGGATTCGAAGATAAGCCTCCTACTTCGCATTGATTTGAAGCTAAATCATGTGTTCGCATGGATTTGAAGCTAACTCGTTTGCTTCGCATGCTGTTGAAGCTAAATCAAGTGTATCACAAGTATTTGAAACTAAACCATTTGTTTCGCATGGATTCGAAGATCAGCCTTCTACTTCGCATTGATTAGATGCTAAATCATGTGTTTTGCATGGATTTGTAGCTAACACGTTTGTTTCGCATGCTGTTGAAACTAAATCATGTATATCACAAGTATTTGAAGCTATATCACTTATATTTCCAAGTATGTGAAGCTAAATCATTCTTTTCGCATTTATTTGAATCAAAGCCATCAACTTCGCGTTGATTTGATACTAAATCATGTTTTTCGTTTGGACTTGAAGCTAACTCGTTTGTTTAGCATGTTGTTGAAGCTAAATCATGTATATCACAAGTATTTGAAGCTATATCATATGTTTCGCATTGATTCGAAGATAACCCTTCTAATTCGCATTGATTTGAAGCTAAATTATGTGTTTCGCATGGATTTGAAGCTAACTCGTTTGTTTCGCATGCTGTTGAAGCTAAGTCATGTATATCACAAGTATTTGAAGCTAAACCATTTGTTTCGCATGGATGCGAAGATAAGCCTCCTACCTCGCATTGATTTGAAGCTAAATCATGTGTTCGCATGGATTTGAAGCTACCTCGTTTGTTTCGCATGCTGTTGAAACTAAATCATGTATATCACAAGTATTTGAAGCTAAACCATTTGCTTCGCATGGATTCGAAGATCAGCCTTCTACTTCGCATTGATTAGATGCTAAATCATGTGTTTCGCATGGGTTTGAAGCTAACTCGTTTGCTTCGCATGCAGTTGAATCTAAATCATGTATATCACAAGTATTTGAAGCTAAACCATTTGTTTCGCATGGATTCGAAAATAAGCCTTCTACTTCGCATCGATTTTAATCGAAATCATGTGTTTCGCATGGATTTGAAGCTAACTCGTTTGTTTCGCATACTGTTGAAGCTAAATCATGCATATCACAAGTATTTGAAGCTAAACCATTTGTTTCGCATGGATTCGAAGATAAGCCTCCGACTTCGCATTGATTTGAAGCTAAATCATGTGTTTCGCATGGATTTGAAGCTAACTCGTTTGTTTCGCATGCTGTTGAAGCTAAGTCATGTATATCACAAGTATTTGCGGCTAAACCATTTGTTTCGCATGGATTCGAAGGTAACCCTTCTACTTCGCATTGATTTGTAGCTAATTCATGTGTTTCGCATGGATTTGAATCTAACTCGTTTGTTTCGCATGCTGTTGAAACTAAATCATGTATATCACAAGTATTTGAAGCTAAACCATTTGCTTCGCATGGATTCGAAGATCATCCTTCTACTTCTCATTGATTAGATGCTAAATCATGTGTTTCGCATGGGTTTGAAGCTAACTCGTTTGTTTCGCCTGCATTTGAAGCCATATCATTTATATTTTCAAGTATGTGAAGCTAAATCATTCGTTTAGCATGGATTTGAAGCTAAGCCATTAACTTCGCGTTGACTTGATGCTAATTCATGTGCTTCGCATGGATTTGAAGCTAACTCGTTTGTTTCGCAGGCAGTTGAAGCTGAATCATGTATATCAAAAGTATTTGAAGCTAAACTATTCGTTTCGCATGGATTCGAAGATAAGCCTTTCACTTCGCATTGATTTGAAGCTAAATCATGTGTTCCGCATGGATTTGAAGCTGACTCGTTTGTTTCGCATGTAGTTGAAGCTGAATCATGTATATCACAAGTATTTGCGGCTAAACCATTTGTTTCGCATGGATTCGAAGGTAACCCTTCTACTTCGCATTGATTTTAATCTAAATCATGTGTTTCGCATGGATTTGAAGCTAACTCGTTTGTTTCGCATGCCGTTGAAGCTAAATCATGTATATCACAAGTATTTGAAGCTAAACGATTTGTTTCGCATGGATTCGAAGATAAGCCTCCTACTTCGCATTGATTTGAAGCTAAATCATGTGTTCGCATGGATTTGAAGCTAACTCGTTTGCTTCGCATGCTGTTGAAGCTAAATCAAGTGTATCACAAGTATTTGAAACTAAACCATTTGTTTCGCATGGATTCGAAGATCAGCCTTCTACTTCGCATTGATTAGATGCTAAATCATGTGTTTTGCATGGATTTGTAGCTAACACGTTTGTTTCGCATGCTGTTGAAACTAAATCATGTATATCACAAGTATTTGAAGCTATATCACTTATATTTCCAAGTATGTGAAGCTAAATCATTCTTTTCGCATTTATTTGAATCAAAGCCATCAACTTCGCGTTGATTTGATACTAAATCATGTTTTTCGTTTGGACTTGAAGCTAACTCGTTTGTTTAGCATGTTGTTGAAGCTAAATCATGTATATCACAAGTATTTGAAGCTATATCATATGTTTCGCATGGATTCGAAGATAACCCTTCTAATTCGCATTGATTTGAAGCTAAATTATGTGTTTCGCATGGATTTGAAGCTAACTCGTTTGTTTCGCATGCTGTTGAAGCTAAGTCATGTATATCACAAGTATTTGAAGCTAAACCATTTGTTTCGCATGGATGCGAAGATAAGCCTCCTACCTCGCATTGATTTGAAGCTAAATCATGTGTTCGCATGGATTTGAAGCTACCTCGTTTGTTTCGCATGCAGTTGAAGCTAAATCATGCATATCACAAGTATTTGCTGCTAAACCATTTGTTTCGCATGGATTCGAAGGTAACCCTTCTACTTCGCATTGATTAGATGCTAAATCATGTGTTTCGCATGGGTTTGAAGCTAACTCGTTTGTTTCGCCTGCATTTGAAGCCATATCATTTATATTTTCAAGTATGTGAAGCTAAATCATTCGTTTTGCATGGATTCGAAGATAAGCCTTCCACTTCGCATTGATTTGAAGCTAAATCATGTGTTCCGCATGGATTTGAAGCTGACTCGTTTGTTTCGCATGCAGTTGAAGCTGAATCATGTATATCACAAGTATTTGCGGCTAAACCATTTGTTTCGCATGGATTCGAAGGTAACCCTTCTACTTCGCATTGATTTTAATCTAAATCATGTGTTTCGCATGGATTTGAAGCTAACTCGTTTGCTTCGCATGCAGTTGAATCTAAATCATGTATATCACAAGTATTTGAAGCTAAACCATTTGTTTCGCATGGATTCGAAAATAAGCCTTCTACTTCGCATCGATTTTAATCGAAATCATGTGTTTCGCATGGATTTGAAGCTAACTCGTTTGTTTCGCATACTGTTGAAGCTAAATCATGCATATCACAAGTATTTGAAGCTAAACCATTTGTTTCGCATGGATTCGAAGATAAGCCTCCGACTTCGCATTGATTTGAAGCTAAATCATGTGTTTCGCATGGATTTGAAGCTAACTCGTTTGTTTCGCATGCTGTTGAAGCTAAGTCATGTATATCACAAGTATTTGCGGCTAAACCATTTGTTTCGCATGGATTCGAAGGTAACCCTTCTACTTCGCATTGATTTGTAGCTAATTCATGTGTTTCGCATGGATTTGAATCTAACTCGTTTGTTTCGCATGCTGTTGAAACTAAATCATGTATATCACAAGTATTTGAAGCTAAACCATTTGCTTCGCATGGATTCGAAGATCATCCTTCTACTTCGCATTGATTAGATGCTAAATCATGTGTTTCGCATGGGTTTGAAGCTAACTCGTTTGTTTCGCCTGCATTTGAAGCCATATCATTTATATTTTCAAGTATGTGAAGCTAAATCATTCGTTTAGCATGGATTTGAAGCTAAGCCATTAACTTCGCGTTGACTTGATGCTAATTCATGTGTTTCGCATGGATTTGAAGCTAACTCGTTTGTTTCGCAGGCAGTTGAAGCTGAATCATGTATATCAAAAGTATTTGAAGCTAAACTATTCGTTTCGCATGGATTCGAAGATAAGCCTTTCACTTCGCATTGATTTGAAGCTAAATCATGTGTTCCGCATGGATTTGAAGCTGACTCGTTTGTTTCGCATGTAGTTGAAGCTGAATCATGTATATCACAAGTATTTGCGGCTAAACCATTTGTTTCGCATGGATTCGAAGGTAACCCTTCTACTTCGCATTGATTTTAATCTAAATCATGTGTTTCGCATGGATTTGAAGCTAACTCGTTTGTTTCGCATGCCGTTGAAGCTAAATCATGTATATCACAAGTATTTGAAGCTAAACGATTTGTTTCGCATGGATTCGAAGATAAGCCTCCTACTTCGCATTGATTTGAAGCTAAATCATGTGTTCGCATGGATTTGAAGCTAACTCGTTTGCTTCGCATGCTGTTGAAGCTAAATCAAGTGTATCACAAGTATTTGAAACTAAACCATTTGTTTCGCATGGATTCGAAGATCAGCCTTCTACTTCGCATTGATTAGATGCTAAATCATGTGTTTTGCATGGATTTGTAGCTAACACGTTTGTTTCGCATGCTGTTGAAACTAAATCATGTATATCACAAGTATTTGAAGCTATATCACTTATATTTCCAAGTATGTGAAGCTAAATCATTCTTTTCGCATTTATTTGAATCAAAGCCATCAACTTCGCGTTGATTTGATACTAAATCATGTTTTTCGTTTGGACTTGAAGCTAACTCGTTTGTTTAGCATGTTGTTGAAGCTAAATCATGTATATCACAAGTATTTGAAGCTATATCATATGTTTCGCATGGATTCGAAGATAACCCTTCTAATTCGCATTGATTTGAAGCTAAATTATGTGTTTCGCATGGATTTGAAGCTAACTCGTTTGTTTCGCATGCTGTTGAAGCTAAGTCATGTATATCACAAGTATTTGAAGCTAAACCATTTGTTTCGCATGGATGCGAAGATAAGCCTCCTACCTCGCATTGATTTGAAGCTAAATCATGTGTTCGCATGGATTTGAAGCTACCTCGTTTGTTTCGCATGCAGTTGAAGCTAAATCATGCATATCACAAGTATTTGCTGCTAAACCATTTGTTTCGCATGGATTCGAAGGTAACCCTTCTACTTCGCATTGATTTGAAGCTAAATCATTTGTTTCGCATGGATTTGTATCTAACTCGTTTGTTTCGCATGCTGTTGAAACTAAATCATGTATATCACAAGTATTTGAAGCTAAACCATTTGCTTCGCATGGATTCGAAGATCAGCCTTCTACTTCGCATTGATTAGATGCTAAATCATGTGTTTCGCATGGGTTTGAAGCTAACTCGTTTGTTTCGCCTGCATTTGAAGCCATATCACTTATATTTTCAAGTATGTGAAGCTAAATCATTCGTTTTGCATGGATTCGAAGATAAGCCTTCCACTTCGCATTGATTTGAAGCTAAATCATGTGTTCCGCATGGATTTGAAGCTGACTCGTTTGTTTCGCATGCAGTTGAAGCTGAATCATGTATATCACAAGTATTTGCGGCTAAACCATTTGTTTCGCATGGATTCGAAGGTAACCCTTCTACTTCGCATTGATTTTAATCTAAATCATGTGTTTCGCATGGATTTGAAGATAACTCGTTAGTTTCGCATTCTGTTGAAGCTAAATCAAGTGTATCACAAGTATTTGAAGCCAAACCATTTGCTTCGCATGGATTCGAAGATAAGCCTTCCACTTCGCATTGATTTGAAGCTAAATCATGTGTTCCGCATGGATTTGAAGCTGACTCGTTTGTTTCGCATGCTGTTGAAGCTAAGTCATGTATATCACAAGTATTTGAAGCTAAACCATTTGTTTCGCATGGATTCCAAGATAAGCCTCCTACCTCGCATTGATTTGAAGCTAAATCATGTGTTCGCATGGACTTGAAGCTACCTCGTTTGTTTCGCATTCTGTTGAAGCTAAATCAAGTGTATCACAAGTATTTGAAGCCAAACCATTTGCTTCGCATGGATTCGAAGATCAGCCTTCTACTTCGCATTTATTAGATGGTAAATCATGCGTTTCGCATGGATTTGAAGCTAACTCGTTTGTTTCGCATTCTGTTGAAGCTAAGTCATGTATATCACAAGTATTTGAAGCTAAACCATTTGTTTCGCATGGTTTCGAAGATAAGCCTCCTACCTCGCATTGATTTGAAGCTAAATCATGTGTTCGCATAGACTTGAAGCTACCTCGTTTGTTTCGCATTCTGTTGAAGCTAAATCAAGTGTATCACAAGTATTTGAAGCCAAACCATTTGCTTCGCATGGATTCGAAGCTCAGCCTTCTACTTCGCATTTATTAGATGGTAAATCATGTGTTCGCATGGACTTGAAGCTACCTCGTTTATTTCGCATTCTGTTGAAGCTAAATCAAGTGTATCACAAGTATTTGAAGCCAAACCATTTGCTTCGCATGGATTCGAAAATCAGCCTTCTACTTCGCATTTATTAGATGGTAAATCATGCGTTACGCATGGATTTGAAGCTAACTCGTTTGTTTCGCATTCTGTTGAAGCTAAATCATGTATATCACAAGTATTTGAAGCTAAACCATTTGTTTCGCATGGATTCGAAGGTAACCCTTCTACTTCGCATTGATTTGAAGCTAAATCATGTGTTTCGCATGGATTTGAATCTAACTCGTTTGTTTCGCATGCTGTTGAAACTAAATCATGTATATCACAAGTATTTGAAGCTAAACCATTTGCTTCGCATGGATTCAAAAATTAGCCTTCTACTTCGCATTGATTAGATGCTAAATCATGTGTTTAGCATGGGTTTGAAGCTAACTCGTTTGTTTCGCCTGCATATGAAGCTATATCACTTATATTCACAAGTATGTGAAGCTAAATCATTCGTTTCGCATTTATTTGAAGCAAAGCCATCAACTTCGCGTTGACTTGATACTAAATCATGTTTTTCGTTTGGACTTGAAGCTAACTCGTTTGTTTAGCATGTTGTTGAAGCTAAATCATGTATATCACAAGTATTTGAAGCTATATCATATGTTTCGCATGGATTCGAAGATAACCCTTCTAATTCGCATTGATTTGAAGCTAAATCATGTGTTTCGCATGGATTTGAAGCTAACTCGTTTGTTTCGCCTGCATTTGAAGCCATATCACTTATATTTTCAAGTATGTGAAGCTAAATCATTCGTTTTGCATGGATTCGAAGATAAGCCTTCTACTTCGCATTGATTTGAAGCTAAATCATGTGTTTCGCATGGATTTGAATCTAACTCGTTTGTTTCGCATGCTGTTGAAGCTAAGTCATGTATATCACAAGTATTTGCGGCTAAACCATTTGTTTCGCATGGATTCGAAGGTAACCCTTCTACTTCGCATTGATTTGTAGCTAATTCATGTGTTTCGCATGGATTTGAATCTAACTCGTTTGTTTCGCATGCTGTTGAAACTAAATCATGCATATCACAAGTATTTGAAGCTAAACCATTTGTTTCGCATGGATTCGAAGATAAGCCTCCTACTTCGCATTGATTTGAAGCTAAATCATGTGTTCGCATGGATTTGAAGCTACCACGTTTGTTTCGCATGCTGTTAAAGCTAAATCATGTATATCACAAGTATTTGAAGCTAAACCATTTGCTTCGCATGGATTCGAAGGTCAGCGTTCTACTTCGCATTGATTAGATGCTAAATCATGTGTTTCGCGTGGGTTTGAAGCTAACTCGTTTGTTTCGCCTGCATTTGAAGTCATATCACTTATATTTTCAAGTATGTGAAGCTAAATCATTCGTTTTGCATGGATTTGAAGCTAAGCCATCAACTTCGCGTTGACGTGATGCTAATTCATGTGTCTCGCATGGATTTGAAGCTAACTCGTTTGTTTAGCATGCAGTTGAAGCTGAATCATGTATATCAAAAGTATTTGAAGCTAAACTACTCGTTTCGCATGGATTCGAAGATAAGCCTTCCACTTCGCATTGATTTGAAGCTAAATCATGTGTTTCGCATGGATTTGAAGCTAACTCGTTTGTTTCGCATGCTGTTGAAGCTAAATCATGTATATCACAAGTATTTGAAGCTATATCATATGTTTCGCATGGAATCGAAGATAACCCTTCTAATTCGCATTGATTTGAAGCTAAATCATGTGTTTCGGATGGATTTGAAGCTAACTCGTTTGTTTCGCATGCTGTTGAAGCTAAATCAAGGGTATCACAAGTATTTGAAGCCAAACCATTTGCTTCGCATGGATTCGAAGATCAGCCTTCTACTTCGCATTTATTAGATGCTAAATCATGTGTTTCGCATGGATTTGAAGCTAACTCGTTTGTTTCGCATTCTGTTGAAGCTAAATCATGTACATCACAAGTATTTGAAGCTAAACCATTTGTTTCGCATGGATTCGAAGATAGTGCATCTACTTCGCATTGATTTGAAGATAAATCATGTGTTTCGCATGGATTTGAATCCAACTCGTTTATTTCGCATGCTGTTGAAGCTAAATCATGTATATCGCAAGTATATGAAGCTAATCCAATTGTTTCGCTTGGATTCGAACATAAGCCTTCTACTTCGCATTGATTTGAAGCTAAATCATGTGTTCGCATGGATTTGAATCTAACTCGTTTGTTTCGCATGCTGTTGAAGCTAAATCGTGTATATCACAAGTATTTGCAGCTAAACCGTTTGTTTCGCATGGATTCGAAGATAACCCTTCTACTTCGCATTGATTTCAAGTTAAATCATGTGTTTCGCATGGATTTGAATATAACTCGTTTATTTCGTATGCTGTTGAAGCTAAAAATCATGTATATCACAAGTATATGGAGCTAATCCATTTGTTTCGCATGGATTCGAAGATAAGCCTTCCACTTCGCATTGATTTGAAGCTAAATCATGTGTTCCGCATGGATTTGAAGCTAACTCGTTTGTTTCGCATGCTGTTGAAACTAAATCATGTATATCACAAGTATTTGAAGCTATATCATTTGTTTCGCATGGATTCGAAGATTAGCCTTCTACTTCGCATTGATTAGATGCTAAATCATGTGTTTCGCATGGATTTGAAGCTAACTCGTTTTTTTCGCATGCAGTTGAAGCTAAATCATGTACATCACAAGTATTTGAAGCTAAACCATTTGTTTCGCATGGATTCGAAGATAATCCATGTTCTTCGCATTCATTTGAAGCTAAATCATGTGTTTCGATTGGATTTGAAGATAACTCGTTTGTTTCGCATGCTGTTAAAGCTAAATCATGTATATCACAAGTATTTGAAGATAAACCATTTGTTTCGCATGGATTCGAAGATAATCCATCTACTTCGCATTGATTTGAAGCTAAATCATGTGTTTCGCATGGATTTGAAGCTAACTCGTTTGTTTCGCATGCTGTTGAATCTAAATCATGTATATCACAAGTATTTGAAGCTATATCATATGTTTCGCATGGATTCGAAGATAACCCTTCTAATTCGCATTGATTTGAAGCTAAATCATGTGTTTCGCATGGATTTGTAGCTACACACGTTTTTTTCGCATGCAGTTGAAGCTAAATCATGTACATCACAAGTATTTGAAGCTAAACCATTTGTCGCATGCATTCGAAGATAATCCATCTACTTCGCATTAATTTGAAGCTAAATCATGTGTTTCGCTTGGATTTGATGATAACTCGTTTGTTTCGCATGCTGTTGAAGCTAAATCATGTACATCACAAGTATTTGAAGCTAAACCAATTGTTTCGCATGGATTCGAAGATAAGTCTCCTACTTCGTATTGATTTGAAGCTAAATCATGTGTTTCGCATGGATTTGAAGCTAACTCGTTTGTTTCGCATGCAGTTGAAGCTGAACCATGTATATCACAAGTATTTGAAGCTATATCATATGTTTCGCATGTATTCGAAGATAAGCCTTCCGCTTCGCATTGATTTGAAGCTAAATCATGTGTTTCGCATGGATTTGAAGTTAACTCGTTTGTTTCGCATGCAGTTGAAGCTAAATCATGTATATCACAAGTATTTGAAGCCAAACCATTTGCTTCGCACGGATTCGAAGATAACCCTACTACCTCGCATTGATTTCAAGTTAAATCATGTGTTTCGCATGGATTTGAATCTAACTCGTTTATTTCGTATGGTGTTGAAGCTAAATCATGTATATCACAAGTATATGAAGCTAATCCATTTGTTTCGCATGTATTCGAAGATAAGCCATCTACTTCGCATTGATTTGAAGCTAAATCATGTGTTTCGCATGGATTTGAAGCTAACTCGTTTGTTTCGCATGCAGTTGAAGCTGAATCATGAATATCACAAGTATTTGAAGCTAATCTATTCGTTTCGCATGGATTCGAAGATAACCATTCTTCTTCGCATTGATTTGAAGCTAAATCATGTGTTTCGCATGGATTTGAAGCTAACTCGTTTGTTTCGCATGCTGTTGAAGCTAAATCATGTATATCACAAGTATATGAAGCTAATCCATTTGTTTCGCATGGATTCGAAGATAAGCCTTCTACTTCGCATTGATTTTAATCTAAATCATGTGTTTCGCATGGATTTGAAGCTAACTCGTTTGTTTCGCATGCAGTTGAAGCTGAATCGTGAATATCACAAGTATTTGAAGCTAATCTATTCGTTTCGCATGGATTCGAAGATAACCCTTCATCTTCGCATTGATTTGAAGCTGAATCATGTGTTTCGCATGGATTTGAAGCTAACTCGTTTGTTTCGCATGCTGTTGAAGCTAAACCATGTATATCACAAGTATATGAAGCTAATCCATTTGTTTCGCATGGTTTCGAAGATAAGCCTTCTACTTCGCATTGATTTGCAGATAAATCATGTGTTTCGCATGGATTTGAATCTAACTCGTTTGTTTCGCATGCTGTTGGAACTAAATCATGTATATCACATGTATTTGAAGCTATATCATTTGTTTCGCATTTATTCGAAGATAAGCCTTCTACTTCGCATTGATTTTAATCTAACTTATGTGTTTCGCATGGTTTTGAAGCTAACTCGTTTGTTTCGCATGCAGTTGAAGCTGAATCATGTATATCACAAGTATTTGAAGCTAAACCATTTGATTCCCATGGATTTGAAGCTAAGCTTTCTACTTAGCATTGATTTGAAGATAAATCATGTTTTTCGCTTGGACTTGAAGTTAACTCGTTTGCTTCGCATGCTGTTGAAGCTAAATCATGTATATCACAAGTATTTGAAGCTATATCATATGTTTCGCATGGATTCGAAGATAAGCCTCCTACTTCGCATTGATTTGAAGATAAATCATGTGTTTCGCATGGATTTGAATCTATCTCGTTTGTTTCGCATGCTGTTGGAACTAAATCATGTATATCACAAGTATTTGAATCTATATCATTTGTTTCGCATTTAATCGAAGATAAGCCTTCTACTTTGCATTGATTTTAATCTAAATCATGTGTTTCGCATGGATTTGATGCTAACTCGTTTGTTTCGCATGCAGTTGAAGCTGAATCATGTATATCACAAGTATTTGAAGCTAAACCATTTGAATCCCATGGATTTGAAGCTAAGCTTTCTACTTAGCATTGATTTGAAGGTAAATCATGTTTTTCGCTTGGACTTGAAGTTAACTCGTTTATTTCGCATGCTGTTGAAGCTAAATCATGTATACCACAAGTATATGATGCTAATCCAATTGTTTCGCATGGATTCGAAGATAAGCCTTCTACTTCGCATTGATTTGAAGCTAAATCATGTGTTTCGCATGGATTTGAATCTAACTCGTTTGTTTCGCATGCTGTTGAAGTTAAATCATGTATATCACATGTATTTGAAGCTATATCATTTGTTTCGCATTTATTCGAAGATAAGCCTTCTACTTCGCATTCATTTTAATCTAAATCATGTGTTTCGCATGTATTTGAAGCTAACTAGTTTGTTTCGCATGCTGTTGAAGCTAAATCAAGTGTATCGCAAGTATTTGAAGCTAAACCATTTGCTTCGCATGGATTCGAAGATCAGCCTTTTACTTCGCATTGATTAGATGCTAAATCATGTGTTTCGCATGGGTTTGAAGATAACTCGTTTGTTTCGCCTGCATTTGAAGCTATATCACTTATATTCACAAGTGTGTGAAAAAGCTAAATCATTCGTTTCGCATGGATTTGAAACTAAGCCATCAACTTCGCGTTGACTTGATGCTAAATCATGTTTTTCGCATGGATTTGAAGCTAACTCGTTTGTTTCGCATGCTGTTGAAGAGAAATCATGTATATCACAAGTATTTGAAGTTAAACAATTTGTTTCGCATGGATTCGAAGATAATCCATATACTTCGCATTGATTTGAAGCCAAATCATGTGTTTCGTATGGATTTGAATCTAACTCGTTTGTTTCGCATGCTGTTGAAACTAAATCATGTATATCACAAGTATTTGAAGCTATATCATTTGTTTCGCATGGATTCGAAGATAACCCTTCTACTTCGCATTCATTTGATGCTAAATCATGTGTTTCACATGGATTTGAAGCTAACTCGTTTGTTTCGCATGCAGTTGAAGCTAAATCATGTATATCATAAGTATTTGAAGCTATACCATTAGTTTCGCATGGATTCGAAGATAACCCTTCTACTTCGCATTCATTTGATGCTAAATCATGTGTTTCACATGGATTTGAAGCTAACTCGTTTGTTTCGCATGCTGTTGAAGAGAAATCATGTATATCACAAGTATTTGAAGCTAAACCATTTGTTTCGCATGGATTCGAAGATAAGCCTCCTACTTCGCATTGATTTGAAGCTAAATCATGTGTTTCGTATGGATTTGAATCTAACTCGTTTGTTTCGCATGCTGTTGAAACTAAATCATGTATATCACAAGTATTTGAAGCTATATCATTTGTTTCGCATGGATTCGAAGATAACCCTTCTACTTCGCATTCATTTGATGCTAAATCATGTGTTTCACATGGATTTGAATCTAACTCGTTTGTTTCGCATGCTGTTGAAACTAAATCATGTATATCACAAGTATTTGAAGCTATATCATTTGTTTCGCATGGATTCGAAGATAACCCTTCTACTTCGCATTCATTTGATGCTAAATCATGTGTTTCACATGGATTTGAAGCTACCTCGTTTGTTTCGCATGCAGTTGAAGCTAAATCATGTATATCACAAGTATTTGCAGCTAAACCATTTGTTTCGCATGGATTCGAAGATAACCCTTCTACTTCGCATTGATTTGAAGCTAAATCATGCGTTTCGCATGTATTTGAAGATAACTCGTTTGTTTCGCATGCTGTTGAAGCTAAATCAAATGTATCACAAGTATTTGAAGCTAAACCATTTGCTTCGCATGGATTCGAAGATCAGCCTTCTACATCGCATTGATTTGATGCTAAATCATTTGTTTCGCAAGGATTTGAAGCTAACTCGTTTGTTTCGCATGCTGTTGAAGCTAAATCATGTATATCACAAGTATTTGAAGCTAAACCACTTGTATCGCATGGAATCGAAGATAAGCCACCTATTTCGCATTGATTTGAAGCAAAATCATGTGTTTCTCATGGATTTGAAGCTGACTCGTTTATTTCGCATGCTGTTGAAGCTAAATCAAGTGTATCACAAGTATTTGAAGCTAAATCATTTGTTTCGCATGGATTCGAAGATTAGCCTTCCACATCGCATTGATTTGAAGCTAAATCATGTGTTTCTCATGGATTTGAAGTTAACTCGTTTGTTTCGCATGCAGTTGAAGCTAAATCAAGTGTATCACAAGAATTTGAAGCTAAACCATTTGCTTCGCATGGATTGCGAAGATCAGCCTTCTACTTCTCATTGTTTAGATGCTAAATCATGCGTTTCGCATGGGTTTGAAGCTAACTCGTTTGTTTCGCCTGCATTTGAAGCTATAGCACTTATATTCTCAAGTATGTGTAGCTAAATCATTCGTTTCGCATGGATTTGAAGCTAAGCCGTCAACTTCGCGTTGACTTGATGATAAATCATGTTTTTCGCTTGGACTTGAATTAACTCGTTTGTTTCGCATGCTGTTGAAGGTAAATCATATATATCACAAGTATTAGAAGCTAAACCATTTGTTTCGCATGGATTCCAAGATAACCCTTCTAATTCTCATTCATTTGAAGCAAAATCATGAGTTTCGCATGGATTTGAAGCTAACTCGTTTGTTTCGCATGCTGTTGAAGCTAAATCACGTATATCACAAGTATTTGAAGCTAAACCATTTGTTTCGCATGGATTCGAAGATAAGCCTCCTACTTCGCATTGATTTGAAGCTAAATCATGTGTTCGCATGGATTTGAAGCTAACTCGTATGGTTCGCATGCTGTTGAAGCTAAATCAAGTGTATCACAAGTATTTGAAGCTAAACCATTTGTTTCGCATGGATTCGAACATCAGCCTTCTACTTCGCATTGATTTGAAGTTAAATCATATGCTTCGCATGGATTTGAAGCTAACTCGTTTGTTTTGTTTGTAGTTGAAGTTAAATCATGTATATCACAGGTATATCAAGGTAATCCATTTGTGCCGCATTTATTCGAAGCAAAGCCTTCTACTTCGCATTGATTTGAGGCTAAATCATGTGTTTCGCTTGGATTTGAAGCTAACTCATTTGTTTCGCATGCGGTTGAAACTAAATCATGTATATCACAAGTATTTGAATCTATATCATACGTTTCGCATGGATTCCAAGATAACCCTTCTAATTCGTATTGATTTGAAGCTAATTCATGTGTTTCGCATGGATTTGAAGCTAACTCGTTTCTTTCGCATGCTGTTGAAGCTAAATCATGTATATCACAAGTATTTGAAGCTAAACTATTTGCTTCGCATGGATTCGAAGATCAGCCTTCTACTTCGCAGTGATTTGATGCTAAATCATTTGTTTCGCAAGGATTTGAAGCTAACTCGTTTGTTTCGCATGCTGTTGAAGCTAAATCATGTATATCACAAGTATTTGAAGCTAAACCATTTGTATCGCATGGGATCGAAGATAAGCCTCCTACTTCGCATCGATTTGAAGCTAAATCATGTGTTTCGCATGGATTTGAAGCTAACTCGTTTGTTTCGCATGCTGTTGAAGCTAAATCATATATATCACAAGTATTTGAAGCTAACCCATTTGTTTCGCATTTATTCGAAGCTAAGCCTTCTACTTCGCATTGATTTGATGCTAAATCATGTGTTTCGCATGGATTTGAAGCTAGCTCGTTTGTTTCGCATGCTGTTGAAGCTAAATCATGTATATCACAAGTATTTGAAGCTAAACCATTTGTTACGCATGGATTCGAAGATCAGCCTTCTACTTCGCATTGATTTGAATCTAAATCATGTGTTTCGCATGGATTTGAAGCTAACTCGTTTGTTTCGCATGCTGTTGAAGCTAAATCATATATATCACAAGTATTTGAAGCTAAACCATTTGTTTCGCATTTATTCGAAGCTAAGCCTTCTACTTCGCATTGATTTGAGGCTAAATCATGTGTTTCGCTTGGTTTTGAAGCTAACTCGTTTTTTTCGCATGCAGTTGTAGCTAAATCATGTATATCACAAGTATTTGAAGCTAAACCATTTGTTTCGCATGGATTCGAAGATAAGCCTTCTACTTCGCATTGTATTTAATCTAAATCATGTGTTTCGCATGGATTTGAAGCTAGCTCGTTTGTGTCGCATGCAGTTGAAGCTAAATCACGTATATCACAAGTATTTGCAGCTAAATCATTTGTTTCGCATGGATACGAAGATAATCCTTCTACTTCGCATTCATTTGAAGCTAAATCATGTGTTTCGCATGGATTTGTATCTAACTCGTTTATTTCGCATGCTGTTGAAGCTAAATCATGTATATCACAAGTATTTGAAGCTAAACCATTTGATTTGCACGGATTTGAAGCTAAGCCTTCTAGTTCGCATTGATTTGAAGATAAATCATGTGTTTCGCATGGATTTGTAGCTAACTCGTTTGTGTCGCATGAAGTTGAAGCTAAATCATGTATATCACAAGTATTTGAAGCTAAACCATTTGCCTCGCATGGATTCGAAGATCAGCCATCAACTTCGCATTAATTTGATGCTAAATCTTGTGTTTCGCATGGATTTGAAGCTGACTCGTTTGTTTCTCATGCTGTTGAAGCTAAATCATGTATACCACAAGTATTTGAAGCTAAACCATTTGTTTCGCATTGATTCGAAGATAAGCCTTCCACTTCGCATTGATTTGATGCTAAATCATGAGTTTCGCATGGATTTTAAGCAAACTCGTTTGTTTCGCATGCTGTTGAAGCTAGATCAAGTGTATCACAAGTATTAGAAGCTAAACCATTTGTTTCGCATGGATTCGAAGATCAGCCTTCTACTTCGCATTGATTAGATGCTAAATCATGTGTTTCGAATGGATTTGAAGCTAACTCGTTTGTTTCGCATGCTGTTGAAGCTAAATCATGTATATCACAAGTATTTGAAGCTAAATCATGTGTTTCGCATGGATTATAAGCTAACTCGTTTGTTTCGCATGCAGTTGAAGCTAAATCATGTATATCACAAGTATTTGAAGCTAAACCATTTGTTTCGCATGGATTCGAAGATAAGCCTTCTACTTCGCATTGATTTTAATCTAAATCATGTGTTTCGCATGGATTTGAAGCTAACTCGATTGTTTCGCATGCTGTTGTAGCTAAATCAAGTACATCACATGTATTTGAAGCTAAACCATTTGTATCGCATGGAATCGAAGATAAGCCTCCTACTTCGCATTGATTTGAAGCTAAATCATGTGTTCGCATGGATTTGAAACTAACTTGTTTGATTCGCGAGCAGTTGAAGCTAAATCAAGTGTATCACAAGTATTTGAAGCTAAACCATTTGCTTCGCATGGATTCGAAGATCAGCCTGCTACTTCGCATTGATTTGATGCTAAATCATGTGTTTCGCATGGATTTGAAGCTAGCTCGTTTGTTTCGCATGCTGTTGAAGCTAAATCATGTATATCACAATTATTTGAAGCTAAACCATTTGTATCGCATGGGATCGAAGATAAGCCTCCTACTTCGCATCGATTTGAAGCTAAATCATGTGTTTCGCATGGATTTGAAGCTAACTCGTTTGTTTCGCATGCTGTTGAAGCTAAATCATATATATCACAAGTATTTGAAGCTAAACCATTTGTTTCGCATTTATTCGAAGCTAAGCCTTCTACTTCGCATTGATTTGAGGCTAAATCATGTGTTTCGCTTGGTTTTGAAGCTAACTCGTTTTTTTCGCATGCAGTTGTAGCTAAATCATGTATATCACAAGTATTTGAAGCTAAACCATTTGTTTCGCATGGATTCGAAGATAAGCCTTCTACTTCGCATTGATTTGATGCTAAATCATGTGTTTCGCATGGATTTGAAGCTAGCTCGTTTGTTTCGCATGCTGTTGAAGCTAAATCATGTATATCACAAGTATTTGAAGCTAAACCATTTGTTACGCTTGGATTCGAAGATCAGCCTTCTACTTCGCATTGATTTGAATCTAAATCATGTGTTTCGCATGGATTTGAAGCTAACTCGTTTGTTTCGCATGCAGTTGAAGCTAAATCATGTATTTCACAAGTATTTGAAGCTAAACCATTTGCCTCGCATGGATTCGAAGATCAGCCATCAACTTCGCATTAATTTGATGCTAAATCTTGTGTTTCGCATGGATTTGAAGCTGACTCGTTTGTTTCTCATGCTGTTGAAGCTAAATCATGTATACCACAAGTATTTGAAGCTAAACCATTTGTTTCGCATTGATTCGAAGATAAGCCTTCCACTTCGCATTGATTTGATGCTAAATCATGAGTTTCGCATGGATTTTAAGCAAACTCGTTTGTTTCGCATGCTGTTGAAGGTAAATCATGTATATCACAAGTATTTGAAGCTAAATCATGTGTTTCGCATGGATTATAAGCTAACTCGTTTGTTTCGCATGCAGTTGAAGCTAAATCATGTATATCACAAGTATTTGAAGCTAAACCATTTGTTTCGCATGGATTCGAAGATAAGCCTTCTACTTCGCATTGATTTTAATCTAAATCATGTGTTTCGCATGGATTTGAAGCTAACTCGATTGTTTCGCATGCTGTTGTAGCTAAATCATGTACATCACATGTATTTGAAGCTAAACCATTTGTATCGCATGGAATCGAAGATAAGCCTCCTACTTCGCATTGATTTGAAGCTAAATCATGTGTTCGCATGGATTTGAAACTAACTTGTTTGATTCGCGAGCAGTTGAACCTAAATCATGTGTATCACAAGTATTTGAAGCTAAACCATTTGCTTCGCATGGATTCGAAGATCAGCCTTCTACTTCGCATTGATTTGATGCTAAATCATGTGTTTCGCATGGATTTGAAGCTAGCTCGTTTGTTTCGCATGCTGTTGAAGCTAAATCATGTATATCACAAGTATTTGAAGCTAAACCATTTGTATCACATGGGATCGAAGATAAGCCTCCTACTTCGCATCGATTTGAAGCTAAATCATGTGTTTCGCATGGATTTGAAGCTAACTCGTTTGTTTCGCATGCTGTTGAAGCCAAATCATATATATCACAAGTATTTGAAGCTAAACCATTTGTTTCGCATTTATTCGAAGCTAAGCCTTCTACTTCGCATTGATTTGAGGCTAAATCATGTGTTTCGCTTGGTTCTGAAGCTAACTCGTTTTTTTTCGCATGGAGTTGTAGCTAAATCATGTATATCACAAGTATTTGAAGCTAAACCATTTGTTTCGCATGGATTCGAAGATAAGCCAACTACTTCGCATTGATTTTAATCTAAATCATGTGTTTCGCACGGATTTAAAGCTAACTCGTTTGTTTCGCATGCTGTTGAAGCTAAATCATGTATATCACAAGTATTTGAAGCTAAACCATTTGTTACGCATGGATTCGAAGATCAGCCTTCTACTTCGCATTGATTTGAAGCTAAATCATGTGTTTCGCATGGATTATAAGCTAACTCGTTTGTTTCGCATGCAGTTGAAGCTAAATCATGTATATCACAAGTATTTGAGCTAAACCATTTGTTTCGCATGGATTCGAAGATAAACCTTCTACTTCGCATTGATTTTAATCTAAATCATGTGTTTCGCATGGATTTGAAGCTAACTCGTTTGTTTCGCATGCTGTTGAAACTAAATCATGTACATCACAAGTATTTGAAGCTAAACCATTTGTTACGCATGGATTCGAAGATCAGCCTTCTACTTCGCATTGATTCGATGCTAAATCATGTTTTTCGCATGGATTTGAAGCTAACTCGTTTGTTTCGCATGCTGTTGAAGCTAAATCATGTATATCACAAGTATTTGAAGCTATGTCATATGTTTCGCATGGATTCGAAGATAACCCTTCTAATTCGCATTGATTTGAAGCTAAATCATGTGTTTCGCATGGATTTGAAGCTAACTCGTTTGTTTCGCATGCTGTTGAAGCTATGTCATGTATATCACAATTATTTGAAGCTAAACCATTTGTTTCGCATGGATTCGAAGATAAGCCTTCCACTTCGCATTCATTTGAAGCTAAATCATGTGTTCCGCATGGATTTGAAGCTAACTCGTTTGTTACGCATGCAGTTGAAGCTGAATCATGTATGTCACAAGTATTTGCGGCTAAACCATTTGTTTCGCATGGATTCGAAGGTAACCCTTCTACTTCGCATTGATTTGAAGCTAAATCATGTGTTTCGCATGGATTTGAATCTAACTTGTTTGTTTCGCATGCTGTTGAAACGAAATCATGTATATCACAAGTATTTGAAGCTAAACAATTTGCCTCGCATGGATTCGAAGATCAGCCATCAACTTCGCATTAATTTGATGCTAAATCTTGTGTTTCGCATGGATTTGAAGCTGACTCGTTTGTTTCTCAAGCTGTTGAAGCTAAATCATGTATACCACAAGTATTTGAAGCTAAACCATTTGTTTCGCATTGATTCGAAGATAAGCCTTCCACTTCGCATTGATTTGATGCTAAATCATGAGTTTCGTATGGATTTTAAGCAAACTCGTTTGTTTCGCATGCTGTTGAAGCTAAATCAAGTGTACCACAAGTATTAGAAGCTAAACCATTTGTTTCGCATGGATTGGAAGATCAGCCTTCTACTTCGCATTGATTAGATGCTAAATCGTGTGTTTCGAATGGATTTGAAGCTAACTCGTTTGTTTCGCATGCTGTTGAAGCTAAATCATGTATATCACAAGTATTTGAAGCTAAATCATGTGTTTCGCATGGATTATAAGCTAACTCGTTTGTTTCGCATGCAGTTGAAGCTAAATCATGTATATCACAAGTATTTGAAGCTAAACCATTTGTTTCGCATGGATTCGAAGATAAGCCTTCTACTTCGCATTGATTTTAATCTAAATCATGTGTTTCGCATGGATTTGAAGCTAACTCGATTGTTTCGCATGCTGTTGTAGCTAAATCATGTACATCACATGTATTTGAAGCTAAACCATTTGTATCGCATGGAATCGAAGATAAGCCTCCTACTTCGCATTGATTTGAAGCTAAATCATGTGTTCGCATGGATTTGAAACTAACTTGTTTGATTCGCGAGCAGTTGAAGCTAAATCAAGTGTATCACAAGTATTTGAAGCTAAACCATTTGCTTCGCATGGATTCGAAGATCAGCCTTCTACTTCGCATTGATTTGATGCTAAATCATGTGTTTCGCATGGATTTGAAGCTAGCTCGTTTGTTTCGCATGCTGTTGAAGCTAAATCATGTATATCACAAGTATTTGAAGCTAAACCATTTGTATCACATGGGATCAAAGATAAGCCTCCTACTTCGCATCGATTTGAAGCTAAATCATGTGTTTCGCATGGATTTGAAGCTAACTCGTTTGTTTCGCATGTTGTTGAAGCTAAATCATATATATCACAAGTATTTGAAGCTAAACCATTTGTTTCGCATTTATTCGAAGCTAAGCCTTCTACTTCGCATTGATTTGAGGCTAAATCATGTGTTTCGCTTGGTTCTGAAGCTAACTCGTTTTTTTCGCATGCAGTTGTAGCTAAATCATGTATATCACAAGTATTTGAAGCTAAACCATTTGTTTCGCATGGATTCGAAGATAAGCCAACTACTTCGCATTGATTTTAATCTAAATCATGTGTTTCGCACGGATTTAAAGCTAACTCGTTTGTTTCGCATGCTGTTGAAGCTAAATCATGTATATCACAAGTATTTGAAGCTAAACCATTTGTTACGCATGGATTCGAAGATCAGCCTTCTACTTCGCATTGATTTGAAGCTAAATCATGTGTTTCGCATGGTTTATAAGCTAACTCGTTTGTTTCGCATGCAGTTGAAGCTAAATCATGTATATCACAAGTATTTGAGCTAAACCATTTGTTGCGCATCGATTCGAAGATAAACCTTCTACTTCGCATTGATTTTAATCTAAATCATGTGTTTCGCATGGATTTGAAGCTAACTCGTTTGTTTCGCATGCTGTTGAAACTAAATCATGTACATCACAAGTATTTGAAGCTAAACCATTTGTTACGCATGGATTCGAAGATAACCCTATTTACTTTGCATTGATTTGAAGCTAAATCATGTGTTTCGGATGGATTTGAATCTAACTCGTACATTTCGCATGCTGTTGAAGCTAAATCATGTATATCACAAGTATTTGAAGCTAAACCATTTGCTTCGCATGGATTCGAAGATCAGCCTTCTACTTCGCATTGATTCGATGCTAAATCATGTTTTTCGCATGGATTTGAAGCTAACTCGTTTGTTTCGCATGCTGTTGAAGCTAAATCATGTATATCACAAGTATTTGAAGCTATATCATACGTTTCGAATGGATTCCAAGACAACCCTTCTAATTCGCATTGATTTGAAGCTAAATCATGTGTTTCGCATGGATTTGAAGCTGACTCGTTTGTTTCTCATGCTGTTGAAGCTAAATCATGTATACCACAAGTATTTGAAGCTAAACCATTTGTTTCGCATTGATTCGAAGATAAGCCTTCCACTTCGCATTGATTTGAAGCTAAATCATGTGTTCCGCATGGATTTGAAGCTGACTCGTTTGTTTCGCATGCTGTTGAAACTAAATCATGTATATCACAAGTATTTGAAGCTAAACCATTTGTTTCGCATGGATTCCACGATAACCCTTCTAATTCGCATTTATTAGATGGTAAATCATGCGTTTTGCATGGATTTGAATCTAACTCGTTTGTTTCGCATGCTGTTGAAACTAAATCATGTATATCACAAGTATTTGAAGCTAAACCATTTGCTTCGCATGGATTCGAAGATCAGCCTTCTACTTCGCATTGATTAGATGCTAAATCATGTGAATCGCAAGGGTTTGAAGCTAACTCGTTTGTTTCGCCTGCATTTGAAGCCATATCACTTATATTTTCAAATATGTGAAGCTAAATCATTCGTTTTGCATGGATTTGAAGCTAAGCCATCAACTTCGCGTTGACTTGATGATAAATCATGTGTTTCGCATGGATTTGAAGCAAACTCGTTTGTTTACTAGGCAGTTGAAGCTGAATCATGAATACCAAAAATATTTGAAGATAAACTATTCGTTTCGCATGGATTCGAATATAAGCCTTCCACTTCGCATTGATTTGAAGCTAAATCATGTGTTCCGCATGGATTTGAAGCTAACTCGTTTGTTTCGCATGCAGTTGAAGCTGAATCATGTATATCACAAGTATTTGAAGCTAAACCATTTGCTTCGCATGGATTCGAAGATCAGCCTTCTACTTCGCATTGATTTGAAGCTAAATCATGTGTTCCGCATGGATTTGAAGCTGACTCGTTTGTTTCGCATGCAGTTGAAGCTGAATCATGTATATCACAAGTATTTGCGGCTAAACCATTTGTTTCGCATGGATTCGAAGGTAACCCTTCTACTTCGCATTGATTTGAAGCTAAATCATGTGTTTCGCATGGATTTGAATCTAACTCGTTTGTTTCGCATGCTGTTGAAACTAAATCATGTATATCACAAGTATTTGAAGCTAAACCATTTGCTTCGCATGGATTCGAAGATCAGCCTTCTACATCGCATTGATTAGATGCTAAATCATGTGTTTCGCATGGGTTTGAAGCTAACTCGTTTGTTTCGCCTGCATTTGAAGCCATATCACTTATATTTTCAAGTATGTGAAGCTAAATCATTCGTTTTGCATGGATTTGAAGCTAAGCCATCAACTTCGCGTTGACTTGATGCTTATTCATATGTTTCGTATGGATTTGAAGCTAACTCTTTTGTTTCGCAGGCAGTTGAAGCTGAATCATGTATATCAAAAGTATTTGAAGCTAAACTATTCGTTTCGCATGGATTCGAAGATAAGCCTTCCACTTCGCATTGATTTGAAGCTAAATCATGTGTTCCGCATGGATTTGAAGCTGACTCGTTTGTTTCGCATGCAGTTGAAGCTGAACCATGTATATCACAAGTATTTGCGGCTAAACCATTTGTTTCGCATGGATTCGAAGGTAACCCTTCTACTTCGCATTGATTTTATCTAAATCATGTGTTTCGCATGGATTTCAAGCTAACTCGATTGTTCGCATGCTGTTGAAGCTAAATCATGTATATCACAAGTATTTGAAGCTAAACCAATTGTTTCGCATGGATTCGAAATTAAGCCTCCTACTTCGCATTGATTTGAAGCTAAATCATGTGTTTCGCATGGATTTGAAGCTAACTCGTTTGTTTCCTAGGCAGTTGAAGCTGAATCATGTATATCAAAAGTATTTGAAGATAAACTATTCGTTTCGCATGGATTCGAATATAAGCCTTCCACTTCGCATTGATTTGAAGCTAAATCATGTGTTCCGCATGGATTTGCAGCTAACTCGTTTGTTTCGCATGCAGTTGAAGCTGAATCATGTATATCACAAGTATTTGAAGCTAAACCAATTGCTTCGCATGGATTCGAAGAACAGCCTTCTACTTCGCATTGATTAGATGCTAAATCATGTGTTTCGCATGGGTTTGAAGCTAACTCGATTGTTTCGCCTGCATTTGAAGCCATATCACTTATATTTCCAAGTATGTGAAGCTAAATCATTCGTTTTGCATGGATTTGAAGCTAAGCCATCAACTTCGCGTTGACTTGATGCTAATTCATGTGTTTCGCATGGATTTGAAGCTAACTCGTTTGTTTCGCAGGCAGTTGAAGCTGAATCATGTATATCACAAGTATTTGCGGCTAAACCATTTGTTTCGCATGGATTCGAAGGTAACCCTACTACTTCGCATTGATTTTAATCTAAATCATGTGTTTCGCATGGATTTGATGCTAACTCGTTTGTTTCCTAGGCAGTTGAAGCTGAATCATGTATATCAAAAGTATTTGAAGATAAACTATTCGTTTCGCATGGATTCGAATATAAGCCTTCCACTTCGCATTGATTTGAAGCTAAATCATGTGCTCCGCATGGATTTGAAGCTAACTCGTTTGTTTCGCATGCATTTGAAGCCATATCACTTATATTTTCAAGTATGTGAAGCTAAATCATTCGTTTTGCATGGATTTGAAGCTAAGCCATCAACTTCGCGTTGACTTGATGCTTATTCATGTGTTTCGCATGGATTTGAAGCTAACTCGTTTGTTTCGCATGCAGTTGAAGCTGAATCATGTATATCACAAGTATTTGCGGCTAAACCATTTGTTTCGCATGGATTCGAAGATCAGCCTTCTACATCGCATTGATTAGATGCTAAATCATGTGTTTCGCATGGGTTTGAAGTTAACTCGTTTGTTTCGCCTGCATTTGAAGCCATATCACTTATATTTTCAAGTATGTGAAGCTAAATCATTCGTTTTGCATGGATTTGAAGCTAAGCCATCAACTTCGCGTTGACTTGATGCTTATTCATGTGTTTCGCATGGATTTGAAGCTAACTCGTTTGTTTCGCAGGCAGTTGAAGCTGAATCATGTATATCAAAAGTATTTGAAGCTAAACTATTCGTTTCGCATGGAGTCGAAGATAAGCCTTCCACTTCGCATTGATTTGAAGCTAAATCATGTGTCCCGCATGGATTTGAAGCTGACTCGTTTGTTTCGCATGCAGTTGAAGCTGAATCATGTATATCACAAGTATTTGCGGCTAAACCATTTGTTTCGCATGGATTCGAAGGTAACCCTTCTACTTCGCATTGATTTTAATCTAAATCATGTGTTTCGCATGGATTTCAAGCTAACTCGTATGTTTCGCATGCTGTTGAAGCTAAATCATGTATATCACAAGTATTTTAAGCTAAACCATTTGTTTCGCATGGATTCGAAGATAAGCCTCCTACTTCGCATTGATTTGAAGCTAAATCATGTGTTTCGCATGGATTTGAAGCTAACTCGTTTGTTTCGCTTGCTGTTGAAGCTGAATCATGTATATCAAAAGTATTTGAAGATAAACTATTCGTTTCGCATGGATTCGAATATAAGCCTTCCACTTCGCATTGATTTGAAGCTAAATCATGTGTTCCGCGTGGATTTGAAGCTAACTCGTTTGTTTCGCATGCAGTTGAAGCTGAATCATGTATATCATAAGTATTTGAAGCTAAACCATTTGCTTCGCATGGATTCGAAGATCAGCCTTCTACTTCGCATTGATTAGATGCTAAATCATGTGTTTCGCATGGGTTTGAAGCTAACTCGTTTGTTTCGCTTGCATTTGAAGCCATATCACTTATATTTTCAAGTATGTGAAGCTAAATCATTCGTTTTGCATGGATTTGAACCTAAGCCATCAAGTTCGCGTTGACTTGATGCTAATTCATGTGTTTCGCATGGATATGAAGCTAACTCGTTTGTTTCGCAGGCAGTTGAAGCTGAATCATGTATATTAAAAGTATTTGAAGCTAAACTATTCGTTTCGCATGGATTCGAAGATAAGCCTTCCACTTCGCATTGATTTGAAGCTAAATCATGTGTTCCGCATGGATTTGAAGCTGACTCGTTTGTTTCGCATGCAGTTGAAGCTGAATCATGTATATCACAAGTATTTGCGGCTAAACCATTTGTTTCGCATGGATTCGAAGGTAACCCTTCTATTTCGCATTGATTTTAATCTAAATCATGTGTTTCGCATGGATTTCAAGCTAACTCGTTTGTTTCGCATGCTGTTGAAGCTAAATCATGTATATCACAAGTATTTGAAGCTAAACCATTTCTTTCGCATGGATTCGAAGATAAGCCTCCTACTTCGCATTGATTTGAAGCTAAATCATCTGTTTAGCATGGATTTGTAGCTAACTCGTTTGTTTCGCATGCTGTTGAAGCTAAGTCATGTATATCACAAGTATTTGCGGCTAAACCATTTGTTTCGCATGGATTCGAAGGTAACCCTTCTACTTCGCATTGATTTGAAGCTAAATCATGTGTTTCGCATGGATTTGAATCTAACTCGTTTGTTTCGCATGCTGTTGAAACTAAATCATGTATATCACAAGTATTTGAAGCTAAACCATTTGCTTCGCATGGATTCGAAGATCAGCCGTCTACATCGCATTGATTAGATGCTAAATCATATGCTTCGCATGGGTTTGAAGCTAACTCGTTTGTTTCGCCTGCATTTGAAGCCATATCACTTATATTTTCAAGTATGTGAAGCTAAATCATTCGTTTTGCATGGATTTGAAGCTAAGCCATCAACTTCGCGTTGACTTGATGCTTATTCATATGTTTCGTATGGATTTGAAGCTAACTCTTTTGTTTCGCAGGCAGTTGAAGCTGAATCATGTATATCAAAAGTATTTGAAGCTAAACTATTCGTTTCGCATGGATTCGAAGATAAGCCTTCCACTTCGCATTGATTTGAAGCTAAATCATGTGTTCCGCATGGATTTGAAGCTGACTCGTTTGTTTCGCATGCAGTTGAAGCTGAACCATGTATATCACAAGTATTTGCGGCTAAACCATTTGTTTCGCATGGATTCGAAGGTAACCCTTCTACTTCGCATTGATTTTAATCTAAATCATGTGTTTCGCATGGATTTCAAGCTAACTCGATTGTTTCGCATGCTGTTGAAGCTAAATCATGTATATCACAAGTATTTGAAGCTAAACCAATTGTTTCGCATGGATTCGAAATTAAGCCTCCTACTTCGCATTGATTTGAAGCTAAATCATGTGTTTCGCATGGATTTGAAGCTAACTCGATTGTTTCGCCTGCATTTGAAGCCATATCACTTATATTTCCAAGTATGTGAAGCTAAATCATTCGTTTTGCATGGATTTGAAGCTAAGCCATCAACTTCGCGTTGACTTGATGCTAATTCATGTGTTTCGCATGGATTTGAAGCTAACTCGTTTGTTTCGCAGGCAGTTGAAGCTGAATCATGTATATCACAAGTATTTGCGGCTAAACCATTTGTTTCGCATGGATTCGAAGGTAACCCTACTACTTCGCATTGATTTTAATCTAAATCATGTGTTTCGCATGGATTTGAAGCTAACTCGTTTGTTTCCTAGGCAGTTGAAGCTGAATCATGTATATCAAAAGTATTTGAAGATAAACTATTCGTTTCGCATGGATTCGAATATAAGCCTTCCACTTCGCATTGATTTGAAGCTAAATCATGTGCTCCGCATGGATTTGAAGCTAACTCGTTTGTTTCGCATGCATTTGAAGCCATATCACTTATATTTTCAAGTATGTGAAGCTAAATCATTCGTTTTGCATGGATTTGAAGCTAAGCCATCAACTTCGCGTTGACTTGATGCTTATTCATGTGTTTCGCATGGATTTGAAGCTAACTCGTTTGTTTCGCATGCAGTTGAAGCTGAATCATGTATATCACAAGTATTTGCGGCTAAACCATTTGTTTCGCATGGATTCGAAGATCAGCCTTCTACATCGCATTGATTAGATGCTAAATCATGTGTTTCGCATGGGTTTGAAGCTAACTCGTTTGTTTCGCCTGCATTTGAAGCCATATCACTTATATTTTCAAGTATGTGAAGCTAAATCATTCGTTTTGCATGGATTTGAAGCTAAGCCATCAACTTCGCGTTGACTTGATGCTTATTCATGTGTTTCGCATGGATTTGAAGCTAACTCGTTTGTTTCGCAGGCAGTTGAAGCTGAATCATGTATATCTAAAGTATTTGAAGCTAAACTATTCGTTTCGCATGGATTCGAAGATAAGCCTTCCACTTCGCATTGATTTGAAGCTAAATCATGTGTCCCGCATGGATTTGAAGCTGACTCGTTTGTTTCGCATGCAGTTGAAGCTGAATCATGTATATCACAAGTATTTGCGGCTAAACCATTTGTTTCGCATGGATTCGAAGATCAGCCTTCTACATCGCATTGATTAGATGCTATATCATGTGTTTCGCATGGGTTTGAAGCTAACTCGTTTGTTTCGCCTGCATTTGAAGCCATATCACTTATATTTTCAAGTATGTGAAGCTAAATCATTCGTTTTGCATGGATTTGAAGCTAAGCCATCAACTTCGCGTTGACTTGATGCTTATTCATGTGTTTCGCATGGATTTGAAGCTAACTCGTTTGTTTCGCAGGCAGTTGAAGCTGAATCATGTATATCAAAAGTATTTGAAGCTAAACTATTCGTTTCGCATGGATTCGAAGATAAGCCTTCCACTTCGCATTGATTTGAAGCTAAATCATGTGTCCCGCATGGATTTGAAGCTGACTCGTTTGTTTCGCATGCAGTTGAAGCTGAATCATGTATATCACAAGTATTTGCGGCTAAACCATTTGTTTCGCATGGATTCGAAGGTAACCCTTCTACTTCGCATTGATTTGAAGCTAAATCATGTGTTTCGCATGGATTTGAAGCTAACTCGTTGGTTTCGCTTGCTGTTGAAGCTAAGTCATGTATATCACAAGTATTTGCGGCTAAACCATTTGTTTCGCATGGATTCGAAGGTAACCCTTCTACTTCGCATTGATTTGAAGCTAAATCATGTGTTTCTCATGGATTTGAATCTAACTCGTTTGTTTCGCATGCTGTTGAAACTAAATCATGTATATCACAAGTATTTGAAGCTAAACCATTTGCTTCGCATGGATTCGAAGATCAGCCTTCTACATCGCATTGATTAGATGCTAAATCATGTGTTTCGCATGGGTTTGAAGCTAACTCGATTGTTTCGCCTGCATTTGAAGCCATATCACTTATATTTCCAAGTATGTGAAGCTAAATCATTCGTTTTGCATGGATTTGAAGCTAAGCCATCAACTTCGCGTTGACTTGATGCTAATTCATGTGTTTCGCATGGATTTGAAGCTAACTCGTTTGTTTCGCAGGCAGTTGAAGCTGAATCATGTTTATCACAAGTATTTGCGGCTAAACCATTTGTTTCGCATGGATTCGAAGGTAACCCTACTACTTCGCATTGATTTTAATCTAAATCATGTGTTTCGCATGGATTTGAAGCTAACTCGTTTGTTTCCTAGGCAGTTGAAGCTGAATCATGTATATCAAAAGTATTTGAAGATAAACTATTCGTTTCGCATGGATTCGAATATAAGCCTTCCACTTCGCATTGATTTGAAGCTAAATCATGTGTCCCGCATGGATTTGAAGCTGACTCGTTTGTTTCGCTTGCTGTTGAAACTAAATCATGTATATCACAAGTATTTGAAGCTAAACCATTTGTTTCGCATGGATTCCAAGATAACCCTTCTAATTCGCATTTATTAGATGATAAATCATGCGTTTCGCATGGATTTGAATCTAACTCGTTTGTTTCGCATGCTGTTGAAACTAAATCATGTATATCACAAGTATTTGAAGCTAAACCATTTGCTTCGCATGGATTCGAAGATCAGCCTTCTACTTCGCATAGATTAGATGCTAAATCATGTGTATCGCAAGGGTTTGAAGCTAACTCGTTTGTTTCGCCTGCATTTGAAGCCATATCACTTCTATTTTCAAATATGTGAAGCTAAATCATTAGTTTTGCATGGATTTGAAGCTAAGCCATCAACTTCGCGTTGACTTGATGATAAATCATGTGTTTCGCATGGATTTGAAGCTAACTCGTTTGTTTCCTAGGCAGTTGAAGCTGAATCATGTATATCAAAAGTATTTGAAGATAAACTATTCGTTTCGCATGGATTCGAATATAAGCCTTCCACTTCGAATTGATTTGAAGCTAAATCATGTGTTCCGCATGGATTTGAAGCTAACTCGTTTGTTTCGCATGCATTTGAAGCCATATCACTTATATTTTCAAGTATGTGAAGCTAAATCATTCGTTTTGCATGGATTTGAAGCTAAGCCATCAACTTCGCGTTGACTTGATGCTTATTCATGTGTTTCGCATGGATTTGAAGCTAACTCGTTTGTTTCCTAGGCAGTTGAAGCTGAATCATGTATATCAAAAGTATTTGAAGATAAACTATTCGTTTCGCATGGATTCGAAGATAAGCCTTCCACTTCGCATTGATTTGAAGCTAAATCATGTGTTCCGCATGGATTTGAAGCTGACTCGTTTGTTTCGCATGCAGTTGAAGCTGAATCATGTATATCACAAGTATTTGAAGCTAAACTATTCGTTTCGCATGGATTCGAAGATAAGCCTTCCACTTCGCATTGATTTGAAGCTAAATCATGTGTCCCGCATGGATTTGAAGCTGACTCGTTTGTTTCGCATGCAGTTGAAGCTGAATCATGTATATCACAAGTATTTGCGGCTAAACCATTTGTTTCGCATGGATTCGAAGGTAACCCTTCTACTTCGCATTGATTTTAATCTAAATCATGTGTTTCGCATGGATTTCAAGCTAACTCGTTTGTTTCGCATGCTGTTGAAGCTAAATCATGTATATCACAAGTATTTGAAGCTAAACCATTTGTTTCGCATGGATTCGAAATTAAGCCTCCTACTTCGCATTGATTTGAAGCTAAATCATGTGTTTCGCATGGATTTGAAGCTAACTCGTTTGTTTCCTAGGCAGTTGAAGCTGAATCATGTATATCAAAAGTATTTGAAGATAAACTATTCGTTTCGCATGGATTCGAATATAAGCCTTCCACTTCGCATTGATTTGAAGCTAAATCATGTGTTCCGCATGGATTTGAAGCTAACTCGTTTGTTTCGCATGCAGTTGAAGCTGAATCATGTATATCACAAGTATTTGAAGCTAAACCATTTGCTTCGCATGAATTCGAAGATCAGCCTTCTACTTCGCATTGATTAGATGCTAAATCATGTGTTTCGCATGGGTTTGAAGCTAACTCGATTGTTTCGCCTGCATTTGAAGCCATATCACTTATATTTCCAAGTATGTGAAGCTAAATCATTCGTTTTGCATGGATTTGAAGCTAAGCCTTCCACTTCGCATTGATTTGAAGCTAAATCATGTGCTCCGCATGGATTTGAAGCTAACTCGTTTGTTTCGCCTGCATTTGAAGCCATATCACTTATATTTTCAAGTATGTGAAGCTAAATCATTCGTTTTGCATGGATTTGAAGCTAAGCCATCAACTTCGCGTTGACTTGATGCTTATTCATGTGTTTCGCATGGATTTGAAGCTAACTCGTTTGTTTCGGAAGGCAGTTGAAGCTGAATCATGTATATCAAAAGTATTTGAAGCTAAACTATTCGTTTCGCATGGATTCGAAGATAAGCCTTCCACTTCGCATTGATTTGAAGCTAAATCATGTGTTCCGCATGGATTTGAAGCTAACTCTTTTGTTTCGCAGGCAGTTGAAGCTGAATCATGTATATCAAAAGTATTTGAAGCTAAACTATTCGTTTCGCATGGATTCGAAGATAAGCCTTCCACTTCGCATTGATTTGAAGCTAAATCATGTGTTCCGCATGGATTTGAAGCTGACTCGTTTGTTTCGCATGCAGTTGAAGCTGAACCATGTATATCACAAGTATTTGCGGCTAAACCATTTGTTTCGCATGAATTCGAAGGTAACCCTTCTACTTCGCATTGATTTTAATCTAAATCATGTGTTTCGCATGGATTTCAAGCTAACTCGATTGTTTCGCATGCTGTTGAAGCTAAATCATGTATATCACAAGTATTTGAAGCTAAACCATTTGTTTCGCATGGATTCGAAATTAAGCCTCCTACTTCGCATTGATTTGAAGCTAAATCATGTGTTTCGCATGGATTTGAAGCTAACTCGTTTGTTTCCTAGGCAGTTGAAGCTGAATCATGTATATCAAAAGTATTTGAAGATAAACTATTCGTTTCGCATGGATTCGAATATAAGCCTTCCACTTCGCATTGATTTGAAGCTAAATCATGTGTTCCGCATGGATTTGCAGCTAACTCGTTTGTTTCGCATGCAGTTGAAGCTGAATCATGTATATCACAAGTATTTGAAGGTAAACCAATTGCTTCGCATGGATTCGAAGAACAGCCTTCTACTTCGCATTGATTAGATGCTAAATCATGTGTTTCGCATGGGTTTGAAGCTAACTCGATTGTTTCGCCTGCATTTGAAGCCATATCACTTATATTTCCAAGTATGTGAAGCTAAATCATTCGTTTTGCATGGATTTGAAGCTAAGCCATCAACATCGCGTTGACTTGATGCTAATTCATGTGTTTCGCATGGATTTGAAGCTAACTCGTTTGTTTCGCAGGCAGTTGAAGCTGAATCATGTATATCACAAGTATTTGCGGCTAAACCATTTGTTTCGCATGGATTCGAAGGTAACCCTACTACTTCGCATTGATTTTAATCTAAATCATGTGTTTCGCATGGATTTGAAGCTAACTCGTTTGTTTCCTAGGCAGTTGAAGCTGAATCATGTATATCAAAAGTATTTGAAGATAAACTATTCGTTTCGCATGGATTCGAATATAAGCCTTCCACTTCGCATTGATTTGAAGCTAAATCATGTGCTCCGCATGGATTTGAAGCTAACTCGTTTGTTTCGCATGCATTTGAAGCCATATCACTTATATTTTCAAGTATGTGAAGCTAAATCATTCGTTTTGCATGGATTTGAAGCTAACTCGTTTGTTTCGCAGGCAGTTGAAGCTGAATCATGTATATCAAAAGTATTTGAAGCTAAACTATTCGTTTCGCATGGATTCGAAGATAAGCCTTCCACTTCGCATTGATTTGAAGCTAAATCATGTGTCCCGCATGGATTTGAAGCTGACTCGTTTGTTTCGCATGCAGTTGAAGCTGAATCATGTATATCACAAGTATTTGCGGCTAAACCATTTGTTTCGCATGGATTCGAAGGTAACCCTTCTACTTCGCATTGATTTGAAGCTAAATCATGTGTTTCGCATGGATTTGAAGCTAACTCGTTGGTTTCGCTTGCTGTTGAAGCTAAGTCATGTATATCACAAGTATTTGCGGCTAAACCATTTGTTTCGCATGGATTCGAAGGTAACCCTTCTACTTCGCATTGATTTGAAGCTAAATCGTGTGTTTCTCATGGATTTGAATCTAACTCGTTTGTTTCGCATGCTGTTGAAACTAAATCATGTATATCACAAGTATTTGAAGCTAAACCATTTGCTTCGCATGGATTCGAAGATCAGCCTTCTACATCGCATTGATTAGATGCTAAATCATGTGTTTCGCATGGGTTTGAAGCTAACTCGATTGTCTCGCCTGCATTTGAAGCCATATCACTTATATTTCCAAGTATGTGAAGCTAAATCATTCGTTTTGCATGGATTTGAAGCTAAGCCATCAACTTCGCGTTGACTTGATGCTAATTCATGTGTTTCGCATGGATTTGAAGCTAACTCGTTTGTTTCGCAGGCAGTTGAAGCTGAATCATGTATATCACAAGTATTAGCGGCTAAACCATTTGTTTCGCATGGATTCGAAGGTAACCCTACTACTTCGCATTGATTTTAATCTAAATCATGTGTTTCGCATGGATTTGAAGCTAACTCGTTTGTTTCCTAGGCAGTTGAAGCTGAATCATGTATATCAAAAGTATTTGAAGATAAACTATTCGTTTCGCATGGATTCGAATATAAGCCTTCCACTTCGCATTGATTTGAAGCTAAATCATGTGTTCCGCATGGATTTGAAGCTAACTCGTTTGTTTCGCATGCATTTGAAGCCATATCACTTATATTTTCAAGTATGTGAAGCTAAATCATTCGTTTTGCATGGATTTGAATTTAAGCCATCAACTTCGCGTTGACTTGATGCTTATTCATGTGTTTCGCATGGATTTGAAGCTAACTCGTTTGTTTCGCAAGGCAGTTGAAGCTGAATCATGTATATCAAAAGTATTTGAAGCTAAACTATTCGTTTCGCATGGATTCGAAGATAAGCCTTCCACTTCGCATTGATTTGAAGCTAAATCATGTGTTCCGCATGGATTTGAAGCTGACTCGTTTGTTTCGCATGCAGTTGAAGCTGAATCATGTATATCACAAGTATTTGCGGCTAAACCATTTGTTTCGCATGGATTCGAAGATCAGCCTTCTACATCGCATTGATTAGATGCTATATCATGTGTTTCGCATGGGTTTGAAGCTAACTCGTTTGTTTCGCCTGCATTTGAAGCCATATCACTTATATTTTCAAGTATGTGAAGCTAAATCATTCGTTTTGCATGGATTTGAAGCTAAGCCATCAACTTCGCGTTGACTTGATGCTTATTCATGTGTTTCGCATGGATTTGAAGCTAACTCGTTTGTTTCGCAGGCAGTTGAAGCTGAATCATGTATATCAAAAGTATTTGAAGCTAAACTATTCGTTTCGCATGGATTCGAAGATAAGCCTTCCACTTCGCATTGATTTGAAGCTAAATCATGTGTCCCGCATGGATTTGAAGCTGACTCGTTTGTTTCGCATGCAGTTGAAGCTGAATCATGTATATCACAAGTATTTGGGGCTAAACCATTTGTTTCGCATGGATTCGAAGGTAACCCTTCTACTTCGCATTGATTTGAAGCTAAATCATGTGTTTCGCATGGATTTGAAGCTAACTCGTTGGTTTCGCTTGCTGTTGAAGCTAAGTCATGTATATCACAAGTATTTGCGGCTAAACCATTTGTTTCGCATGGATTCGAAGGTAACCCTTCTACTTCGCATTGATTTGAAGCTAAATCATGTGTTTCTCATGGATTTGAATCTAACTCGTTTGTTTCGCATGCTGTTGAAACTAAATCATGTATATCACAAGTATTTGAAGCTAAACCATTTGCTTCGCATGGATTCGAAGATCAGCCTTCTACATCGCATTGATTAGATGCTAAATCATGTGTTTCGCATGGGTTTGAAGCTAACTCGATTGTTTCGCCTGCATTTGAAGCCATATCACTTATATTTCCAAGTATGTGAAGCTAAATCATTCGTTTTGCATGGATTTGAAGCTAAGCCATCAACTTCGCGTTGACTTGATGCTAATTCATGTGTTTCGCATGGATTTGAAGCTAACTCGTTTGTTTCGCAGGCAGTTGAAGCTGAATCATGTATATCACAAGTATTTGCGGCTAAACCATTTGTTTCGCATGGATTCGAAGGTAACCCTACTACTTCGCATTGATTTTAATCTAAATCATGTGTTTCGCATGGATTTGAAGCTAACTCGTTTGTTTCCTAGGCAGTTGAAGCTGAATCATGTACATCAAAAGTATTTGAAGATAAACTATTCGTTTCGCATGGATTCGAATATAAGCCTTCCACTTCGCATTGATTTGAAGCTAAATCATGTGTTCCGCATGGATTTGAAGCTAACTCGTTTGTTTCGCATGCATTTGAAGCCATATCACTTATATTTTCAAGTATGTGAAGCTAAATCATTCGTTTTGCATGGATTTGAAGCTAAGCCATCAACTTCGCGTTGACTTGATGCTTATTCATGTGATTCGCATGGATTTGAAGCTAACTCGTTTGTTTCGCAAGGCAGTTGAAGCTGAATCATGTATATGAAAAGTATTTGAAGCTAAACTATTCGTTTCGCATGGATTCGAAGATAAGCCTTCCACTTCGCATTGATTTGAAGCTAAATCATGTGTTCCGCATGGATTTGAAGCTGACTCGTTTGTTTCGCATGCAGTTGAAGCTGAATCATGTATATCACAAGTATTTGCGGCTAAAGCATTTGTTTCGCATGGATTCGAAGATCAGCCTTCTACATCGCATTGATTAGATGCTATATCATGTGTTTCGCATGGGTTTGAAGCTAACTCGTTTGTTTCGCCTGCATTTGAAGCCATATCACTTATATTTTCAAGTATGTGAAGCTAAATCATTCGTTTTGCATGGATTTGAAGCTAAGCCATCAACTTCGCGTTGACTTGATGCTTATTCATGTGTTTCGCTTGGATTTGAAGCTAACTCGTTTGTTTCGCAGGCAGTTGAAGCTGAATCATGTATATCAAAAGTATTTGAAGCTAAACTATTCGTTTCGCATGGATTCGAAGATAAGCCTTCCACTTCGCATTGATTTGAAGCTAAATCATGTGTCCCGCATGGATTTGAAGCTGACTCGTTTGTTTCGCATGCTGTTGAAACTAAATCATGTATATCACAAGTATTTGAAGCTAAACCATTTGTTTCGCATGGATTCCAAGATAACCCTTCTAATTCGCATTTATTAGATGGTAAATCATGCGTTTCGCATGGATTTGAATCTAACTCGTTTGTTTCGCATGCTGTTGAAACTAAATCATGTATATCACAAGTATTTGAAGCTAAACCATTTGCTTCGCATGGATTCGAAGATCAGCCTTCTACTTCGCATAGATTAGATGCTAAATCATGTGTATCGCAAGGGTTTGAAGCTAACTCGTTTGTTTCGCCTGCATTTGAAGCCATATCACTTCTATTTTCAAATATGTGAAGCTAAATCATTCGTTTTGCATGGATTTGAAGCTAAGCCATCAACTTCGCGTTGACTTGATGATAAATCATGTGTTTCGCATGGATTTGAAGCTAACTCGTTTGTTTCCTAGGCAGTTGAAGCTGAATCATGTATATCAAAAGTATTTGAAGATAAACTATTCGTTTCGCATGGATTCGAATATAAGCCTTCCACTTCGCATTGATTTGAAGCTAAATCATGTGTTCCGCATGGATTTGAAGCTAACACGTTTGTTTCGCATGCATTTGAAGCCATATCACTTATATTTTCAAGTATGTGAAGCTAAATCATTCGTTTTGCATGGATTTGAAGCTAAGCCATCAACTTCGCGTTGACTTGATGCTTATTCATGTGTTTCGCATGGATTTGAAGCTAACTCGTTTGTTTCCTAGGCAGTTGAAGCTGAATCATGTATATCAAAAGTATTTGAAGATAAACTATTCGTTTCGCATGGATTCGAAGATAAGCCTTCCACTTCGCATTGATTTGAAGCTAAATCATGTGTTCCGCATGGATTTGAAGCTGACTCGTTTGTTTCGCATGCAGTTGAAGCTGAATCATGTATATCACAAGTATTTGAAGCTAAACTATTCGTTTCGCATGGATTCGAAGATAAGCCTTCCACTTCGCATTGATTTGAAGCTAAATCATGTGTCCCGCATGGATTTGAAGCTGACTCGTTTGTTTCGCATGCAGTTGAAGCTGAATCATGTATATCACAAGTATTTGCGGCTAAACCATTTGTTTCGCATGGATTCGAAGGTAACCCTTCTACTTCGCATTGATTTTAATCTAAATCATGTGTTTCGCATGGATTTCAAGCTAACTCGTTTGTTTCGCATGCTGTTGAAGCTAAATCATGTATATCACAAGTATTTGAAGCTAAACCATTTGTTTCGCATGGATTCGAAATTAAGCCTCCTACTTCGCATTGATTTGAAGCTAAATCATGTGTTTCGCATGGATTTGAAGCTAACTCGTTTGTTTCCTAGGCAGTTGAAGCTGAATCATGTATATCAAAAGTATTTGAAGATAAACTATTCGTTTCGCATGGATTCGAATATAAGCCTTCCACTTCGCATTGATTTGAAGCTAAATCATGTGTTCCGCATGGATTTGAAGCTAACTCGTTTGTTTCGCATGCAGTTGAAGCTGAATCATGTATATCACAAGTATTTGAAGCTAAACCATTTGCTTCGCATGGATTCGAAGATCAGCCTTCTACTTCGCATTGATTAGATGCTAAATCATGTGTTTCGCATGGGTTTGAAGCTAACTCGATTGTTTCGCCTGCATTTGAAGCCATATCACTTATATTTCCAAGTATGTGAAGCTAAATCATTCGTTTTGCATGGATTTGAAGCTAAGCCTTCCACTTCGCATTGATTTGAAGCTAAATCATGTGCTCCGCATGGATTTGAAGCTAACTCGTTTGTTTCGCCTGCATTTGAAGCCATATCACTTATATTTTCAAGTATGTGAAGCTAAATCATTCGTTTTGCATGGATTTGAAGCTAAGCCATCAACTTCGCGTTGACTTGATGCTTATTCATGTGTTTCGCATGGATTTGAAGCTAACTCGTTTGTTTCGCAGGCAGTTGAAGCTGAATCATGTATATCAAAAGTATTTGAAGCTAAACTATTCGTTTCGCATGGATTCGAAGATAAGCCTTCCACTTCGCATTGATTTGAAGCTAAATCATGTGTCCCGCATGGATTTGAAGCTGACTCGTTTGTTTCGCATGCAGTTGAAGCTGAATCATGTATATCACAAGTATTTTAAGCTAAACCATTTGTTTCGCATGGATTCGAAGATAAGCCTCCTACTTCGCATTGATTTGAAGCTAAATCATGTGTTTCGCATGGATTTGAAGCTAACTCGATTGTTTCGCATGCTGTTGAAGCTAAGTCATGTATATCACAAGTATTTGCGGCTAAACCATTTGTTTCGCATGGATTCGAAAGTAACCCTTCTACTTCGCATTGATTTGTAGCTAAATCATGTGCTTCGCATGGATTTGAATCTAACTCGTTTGTTTCGCATGCTGTTGAAACTAAATCATGTATATCACAAGTATTTGAAGCTAAACCATTTGCTTCGCATGGATTCGAAAATCATCCTTCTACTTCGCATTGATTAGATGATAAATCATGTGTTTTGCATGGATTTGAAACTAAGCCATCAACTTCGCGTTGACTTGATGCTTATTCATGTGTTTCGCATGGATTTGAAGCTAACTCGTTTGTTTCGCAGGCAGTTGAAGCTGAATCATGTATATCAAAAGTATTTGAAGCTAAACTATTCGTTTCGCATGGATTCGAAGATGAGCCTCCTACTTCGCATTGATTTGAAGCTAAATCATGTGTTCGCATGGATTTGAAGCTACCTCGGTTGTTTCGCATGCTGTTAAAGCTAAGTCATGTATATCACAAGTATTTGCGGCTAAACCATTTGTTTCGCATGGATTCGAAGGTAACCCTTCTACTTCGCATTGATTTGAAGCTAAATCATGTGTTTCGCATGGATTTGAATCTAACTCGTTTGTTTCGCATGCTGTTGAAACTAAATCATGTATATCACAAGTATTTGAAGCTAAACCATTTGCTTCGCATGGATTCGAAGATCAGCCTTCTACTTCGCATTGACTAGATGCTAAATCATGTGTTTCGCATGGGTTTGAAGCTAACTCGTTTGTTTCGCAGGCAGTTGAAGCTGAAACATGTATATCACAAGTATTTGAAGCTAAACTATTCGCTTCGCATGGATTCGAAGATAAGCCTTCCACTTCGCATTGATTTGAAGCTAAATCATGTGTTCCGCATGGATTTGAAGCTGACTCGTTTGTTTCGCATGCAGTTGAAGCTGAATCATGTATATCACAAGTATTTGCGCCTAAACCATTTGTTTCGCATGGATTCGAAGGTAACCCTTCTACTTCGCATTGATTTGAAGCTAAATCATTTGTTTCGCATGGATTTGAATCTAACTCGTTTGTTTCGCATGCTGTTGAAACTAAATCATGTATATCACAAGTATTTGAAGCTAAACCATTTGCTTCGCATGGATTCGAAAATCAGCCTTCTACTTCGCATTGATTAGATGCTAAATCATGTGTTTCGCATGGGTTTGAAGCTAACTCGTTTGTTTCGCCTGCATTTGAAGCCATATCACTTATATTTTCAAGTATGTGAAGCTAAATCATTCGTTTTGCATGGATTTGAAGCTAAGCCATCAACTTCGCGTTGACTTGATGCTTATTCATGTGTTTCGCATGGATTTGAAGCTAACTCGTTTGTTTCGCAGGCAGTTGAAGCTGAATCATGTATATCAAAAGTATTTGAAGCTAAAATATTCGTTTCGCATGGATTCGAAGATAAGCCTTCCACTTCGCATTGATTTGAAGCTAAATCATGTGTTCCGCATGGATTTGAAGCTGACTCGTTTGTTTCGCATGCAGTTGAAGCTGAAACATGTATATCACAAGTATTTGCGGCTAAACCATTTGTTTCGCATGGATTCGAAGGTAACCCTTCTACTTCGCATTGATTTGAAGCTAAATCATTTGTTTCGCATGGATTTGAATCTAACTCGTTTGTTTCGCATGCTGTTGAAACTAAATCATGTATATCACAAGTATTTGAAGCTAAACCATTTGCTTCGCATGGATTCGAAAATCAGCCTTCTACTTCGCATTGATTAGATGCTAAATCATGTGTTTCGCATGTGTTTGAAGCTAACTCGTTTGTTTCGCCTGCATTTGAAGCCATATCACTTATATTTTCAAGTATGTGAAGCTAAATCATTCGTTTTGCATGGATTTGAAGCTAAGCCATCAACTTCGCGTTGACTTGATGCTTATTCATGTGTTTCGCATGGATTTGAAGCTAACTCGTTTGTTTCGCAGGCAGTTGAAGCTGAATCATGTATATCAAAAGTATTTGAAGCTAAAATATTCGTTTCGCATGGATTCGAAGATAAGCCTTCCACTTCGCATTGATTTGAAGCTAAATCATGTGTTTCGCATGGATTTGAAGCTAACTCGTTTGTTTCGCATGCTGTTGAAGCTAAGTCATGTATATCACAAGAATTTGCGGCTAAACCATTTGTTTCGCATGGATTCGAAAGTAACCCTTCTACTTCGCATTGATTTGTAGCTAAATCATGTGTTTCGCATGGATTTGAATCTAACTCGTTTGTTTCGCATGCTGTTGAAACTAAATCATGTATATCACAAGTATTTGAAGCTAAACCATTTGCTTCGCATGGATTCGAAAATCATCCTTCTACTTCGCATTGATTAGATGATAAATCATGTGTTTTGCATGGATTTGAAGCTAAGCCATCAACTTCGCGTTGACTTGATGCTTATTCATGTGTTTCGCATGGATTTGAAGCTAACTCGTTTGTTTCGCAGGCAGTTGAAGCTGAATCATGTATATCAAAAGTATTTGAAGCTAAACTATTCGTTTCGCATGGATTCGAAGATGAGCCTCCTACTTCGCATTGATTTGAAGCTAAATCATGTGTTCGCATGGATTTGAAGCTACCTCGGTTGTTTCGCATGCTGTTAAAGCTAAGTCATGTATATCACAAGTATTTGCGGCTAAACCATTTGTTTCGCATGGATTCGAAGGTAACCCTTCTACTTCGCATTGATTTGAAGCTAAATCATGTGTTTCGCATGGATTTGAATCTAACTCGTTTGTTTCGCATGCTGTTGAAACTAAATCATGTATATCACAAGTATTTGAAGCTAAACCATTTGCTTCGCATGGATTCGAAGATCAGCCTTCTACTTCGCATTGATTAGATGCTAAATCATGTGTTTCGCATGGGTTTGAAGCTAACTCGTTTGTTTCCCTGCATTTGAAGACATATCACTTATATTTTCAAGTATGTGAAGCTAAATCATGTGTTTCGCATGGATTTGAATCTAACTCGTTTGTTTCGCATGCTGTTGAAACTAAATCATGTATATCACAAGTATTTGAAGCTAAACCATTTGCTTCGTATGGATTCGAAGATCAGCCTTCTACTTCGCATTGATTAGATGCTAAATCATGTGTTTCGCATGGGTTTGAAGCTAACTCGTTTGTTTCGCATGCTGTTGAAGCTAAGTCATGTATATCACAAGTATTTGAAGCTAAACCATTTGTTTCGCATGGATTCGAAGATAAGCCTCCTACCTCGCATTGATTTGAAGCTAAATCATGTGTTCGCATGGATTTGAAGCTACCTTGTTTGTTTCGCATGCAGTTGAAGCTAAATCATGCATATCACAAGTATTTGCTGCTAAACCATTTGTTTCGCATGGATTCGAAGGTAGCCCTTCTACTTCGCATTGATTTGAAGCTAAATCATTTGTTTCGCATGGAGTTGAATCTAACTCGTTTGTTTCGCATGCTGTTGAAACTAAATCATGTATATCACAAGTATTTGAAGCTAAACCATTTGCTTCGCATGGATTCGAAAATCAGCCTTCTACTTCGCATTGATTAGATGCTAAATCATGTGTTTCGCATGGGTTTGAAGCTAACTCGTTTGTTTCGCCTGCATTTGAAGCCATATCACTTATATTTTCAAGTATGTGAAGCTAAATCATTCGTTTTGCATGGATTCGAAGATCAGCCTTCTACTTCGCATGTATTAGATGGTAAATCATGCGTTTCGCATGGATTTGAAGCTAACTCGTTTGTTTCGCATACTGTTGAAGCTAAATCATGCATATCACAAGTATTTGTAGCTAAACCATTTGTTTCGCATGGATTTGAAGCTAAGCCATCAACTTCGCGTTGACTTGATGCTTATTCATGTGTTTCGCATGGATTTGAAGCTAACTCGTTTGTTTCGCAGGCAGTTGAAGCTGAATCATGTATATCAAAAGTATTTGAAGCTAAACTATTCGCTTCGCATGGATTCGAAGATAAGCCTTCCACTTCGCATTGATTTGAAGCTAAATCATGTGTTCCGCATGGATTTGATGCTGACTCGTTTGTTTCGCATGCAGTTGAAGCTGAAACATGTATATCACAAGTATTTGCGGCTAAACCATTTGTTTCGCATGGATTCGTAGGTAACCCTTCTACTTCGCATTGATTTGAAGCTAAATCATTTGTTTCGCATGGATTTGAATCTAACTCGTTTGTTTCGCATGCTGTTGAAACTAAATCATGTATATCACAAGTATTTGAAGCTAAACCATTTGCTTCGCATGGATTCGAAAATCAGCCTTCTACTTCGCATTGATTAGATGCTAAATCATGTGTTTCGCATGGGTTTGAAGCTAACTCGTTTGTTTCGCCTGCATTTGAAGCCATATCACTTATATTTTCAAGTATGTGAAGCTAAATCATTCGTTTTGCATGGATTTGAAGCTAAGCCATCAACTTCGCGTTGACTTGATGCTTATTCATGTGTTTCGCATGGATTTGAAGCTAACTCGTTTGTTTCGCAGGCAGTTGAAGCTGAATCATGTATATCAAAAGTATTTGAAGCTAAAATATTCGTTTCGAATGGATTCGATGATAAGCCTTCCACTTCGCATTGATTTGAAGCTAAATCATGTGTTCCGCATGGATTTGAAGCTGACTCGTTTGTTTCGCATGTAGTTGAAGCTGAATCATGTATATCACAAGTATTTGCGGCTAAACCATTTGTTTCGCATGGATTCGAAGGTAACCCTTCTACTTCGCATTGATTTTAATCTAAATCATGTGTTTCGCATGGATTTGAAGCTAACTCGTTTGTTTCGCATGCTGTTGAAGCTAAATCATGTATATCACAAGTATTTGAAGCTAAACCATTTGTTTTGCATGGATTCGAAGATAAGCCTCCTACTTCGCATTGATTTGAAGCTAAATCATGTGTTCGCATGGATTTGAAGCTAACTCGTTTGCTTCGCATGCTGTTGAAGCTAAATCAAGTGTATCACAAGTATTTGATGCTAAACCATTTGTTTCGCATGGATTCGAAGATCAGCCTTCTACTTCGCATTGATTAGATGCTAAATCATGTGTTTCGCATGGATTTTAAGCTAACTCGTTTGTTTCGCATGCTGTTGAAACTAAATCATGTATATCACAAGTATTTGAAGCTGTATCACTTATATTCACAAGTATGTGAAGCTAAATCATTCTTTTCGCATTTATTTGAAGCAAAGCCATCAACTTCGCGTTGACTTGATACTAAATCATGTTTTTCGTTTGGACTTGAAGCTAACTCGTTTGTTTAGCATGTTGTTGAAGCTAAATCATGTATATCACAAGTATTTGAAGCTATATCATATGTTTCGCATGGATTCGAAGATAACCCTTCTAATTCGCATTGATTTGAAGCTAAATCATGTGTTTCGCATGGATTTGAAGCTAACTCGTTTGTTTCGCATGCTGTTGAAGCTAAGTCATGTATATCACAAATATTTGAAGCTAAACCATTTGTTTCGCATGGATTCGAAGATAAGCCTCCTACCTCGCATTGATTTGAAGCTAAATCATGTGTTCGCATGGACTTGAAGCTACCTCGTTTGTTTCGCATGCTGTTAAATCTAAGTCATGTATATCACAAGTATTTGCGGCTAAACCATTTGTTTCGCATGGATTCGAAGGTAACCCTTCTACTTCGCATTGATTTGAAGCTAAATCATGTGTTTCGCATGGATTTGAATCTAACTCGTTTGTTTCGCATGCTGTTGAAGCTAAATCTAGTGTATCACAAGTATTTGAAGCCAAACCATTTGCTTCGCCTGGATTCGAAGAACAGCCTTCTACTTCGCATGTATTAGATGGTAAATCATGCGTTTCGCATGGATTTGAAGCTAACTCGTTTGTTTCGCATGCTGTTGAAGCTAAATCATGCATATCACAAGTATTTGAAGCTAAACCATTTGTTTCGCATGGATTCGAAGATAAGCCTCCTACTTCGCATTGATTTGAAGCTAAATCATGTGTTCGCATGGATTTGAAGCTACCTCGTTTGTTTCGCATGTTGTTAAAGCTAAGTCATGTATATCACAAGTATTTGCGGCTAAACCATTTGTTTCGCATGGATTCGAAGGTAACCCTTCTACTTCGCATTGATTTGAAGCTAAATCATGTGTTTCGCATGGATTTGAATCTAACTCGTTTGTTTCGCATGCTGTTGAAACTAAATCATGTATATCACAAGTATTTGAATCTAAACCATTTGCTTCGCATGGATTCGAAGATCAGCCTTCTACTTCGCATTGATTAGATGCTAAATCATGTGTTCGCATGGATTTGAAGCTACCTCGTTTGTTTCGCATGCTGTTGAAGCTAAATCATGTATATCACAAGTATTTGAAGCTAAACCATTTGTTTCGCATGGATTCGAAGATAAGCCTCCTACCTCGCATTGATTTGAAGCTAAATCATGTGTTCGCATGGATTTGAAGCTAACTCGTTTGCTTCGCATGCTGTTGAAGCTAAATCAAGTGTATCACAAGTATTTGAAACTAAACCATTTGTTTCGCATGGATTCGAAGATCAGCCTTCTACTTCGCATTGATTTGAAGCTAAATTATGTGTTCCGCATGGATTTGAAGCTGACTCGTTTGTTTCGCATGCAGTTGAAGCTGAATCATGTATATCACAAGTATTTGCGGCTAAACCATTTGTTTCGCATGGATTCGAAGGTAACCCTTCTTCTTCGCATTGATTTTAATCTAAATCATGTGTTTCGCATGGATTTGAAGCTAACTCGTTAGTTTCGCATTCTGTTGAAGCTAAATCAAGTGTATCACAAGTATTTGAAGCCAATCCATTTGCTTCACATGGATTCGAAGATCTGCCTTCTACTTCGCATGTATTAGATGGTAAATCATGCGTTTCGCATGGATTTGAAGCTAACTCGTTTGTTTCGCATACTGTTGAAGCTAAATCATGCATATCACAAGTATTTGTAGCCAAACCATTTGTTTCGCATGGATTCGAAGATAAGCCTGCTACTTCGCATTGATTTGAAGCTAAATCATGTGTTCGCATGGATTTGAAGCTACCTCGTTTGTTTCGCATGCTGTTAAAGCTAAGTCATGTATATCACAAGTATTTGCGGCTAAACCATTTGTTTCGCATGGATTCGAAGATAAGCCTCCTACTTCGCATTGGTTTGAAGCTAAATCATGTGTTTCGCATGGATTTGAAGCTAACTCGTTTGTTTCGCATGCTGTTGAAACTAAATTATGTATATCACAAGTATTTGAAGCTAAACCATTTGCTTCGCATGGATTCGAAGATCAGGCCTCTACTTCGCATTGATTAGATGCTAAATCATGTGTTTCGCATGGGTTTGAAGCTAACTCGTTTGTTTCGCCTGCATTTGAAGCCATATCACTTATATTTTCAAGTATGTGAAGCTAAATCATTCGTTTTGCATGGATTTGAAGCTAAGCCATCAACTTCGCGTTGACTTGATGCTTATTCATGTGTTTCGCATGGATTTGAAGCTAACGCGTTTGTTTCGCAGGCAGTTGAAGCTGAATCATGTATATCAAAAGTATTTGAAGCTAAACTATTCGTTTCGCATGGATTCGAAGATAAGCCTTCCACTTCGCATTGATTTGAAGCTAAATCATGTGTTCCGCATGGATTTGAAGCTGACTCGTTTGTTTCGCATGCAGTTGAAGCTGAATCATGTATATCACAAGTATTTGCGGCTAAACCATTTGTTTCGCATGGATTCGAAGGTAACCCTTCTACTTCGCATTGATTTTAATCTAAATCATGTGTTTCGCATGGATTTGAAGCTACCGCGTTTGTTTCGCATGCTGTTGAAGCTAAATCATGTATATCACAAGTATTTGAAGCTAAACCATTTGTTTCGCATGGATTCGAAGATAAGCCTCCTACTTCGCATTGATTTGAAGCTAAATCATGTATTCGCATGGATTTGAAGCAAACTCGTTTGCTTCGCATGCTGTTGAAGCTAAATGAAGTGTATCACAAGTATTTGAAGCTAAACCATTTGTTTCGCATGGATTCGAAGATCAGCCTTCTACTTCGCATTGATTTGAAGCTAAATTATGTGTTCCGCATGGATTTGAAGCTGACTCGTTTGTTTCGCATGCTGTTGAAACTAAATCATGTATATCACAACTATTTGAAGCTAAACCATTTGCTTCGCATGGATTCGAAGATCAGCCTTCTACTTCGCATTGATTAGATGCTAAATCATGTGTTTCGCATGGGTTTGAAGCTAACTCGTTTGTTTCCCTGCATTTGAAGACATATCACTTATATTTTCAAGTATGTGAAGCTAAATCATGTGTTTCGCATGGATTTGAATCTAACTCGTTTGTTTCGCATGCTGTTGAAACTAAATCATGTATATCACAAGTATTTGAAGCTAAACCATTTGTTTCGCATGGATTCGAAGATCAGCCTTCTACTTCGCATTGATTTGAAGCTAAATTATGTGTTCCGCATGGATTTGAAGCTGACTCGTTTGTTTCGCATGCAGTTGAAGCTGAATCATGTATATCACAAGTATTTGCGGCTAAACCATTTGTTTCGCATGGATTCGAAGGTAACCCTTCTTCTTCGCATTGATTTTAATCTAAATCATGTGTTTCGCATGGATTTGAAGCTAACTCGTTAGTTTCGCATTCTGTTGAAGCTAAATCAAGTGTATCACAAGTATTTGAAGCCAATCCATTTGCTTCACATGGATTCGAAGATCTGCCTTCTACTTCGCATGTATTAGATGGTAAATCATGCGTTTCGCATGGATTTGAAGCTAACTCGTTTGTTTCGCATACTGTTGAAGCTAAATCATGCATATCACAAGTATTTGTAGCCAAACCATTTGTTTCGCATGGATTCGAAGATAAGCCTGCTACTTCGCATTGATTTGAAGCTAAATCATGTGTTCGCATGGATTTGAAGCTACCTCGTTTGTTTCGCATGCTGTTAAAGCTAAGTCATGTATATCACAAGTATTTGCGGCTAAACCATTTGTTTCGCATGGATTCGAAGATAAGCCTCCTACTTCGCATTGGTTTGAAGCTAAATCATGTGTTTCGCATGGATTTGAAGCTAACTCGCTTGTTTCGCATGCTGTTGAAACTAAATTATGTATATCACAAGTATTTGAAGCTAAACCATTTGCTTCGCATGGATTCGAAGATCAGGCCTCTACTTCGCATTGATTAGATGCTAAATCATGTGTTTCGCATGGGTTTGAAGCTAACTCGTTTGTTTCGCCTGCATTTGAAGCCATATCACTTATATTTTCAAGTATGTGAAGCTAAATCATTCGTTTTGCATGGATTTGAAGCTAAGCCATCAACTTCGCGTTGACTTGATGCTTATTCATGTGTTTCGCATGGATTTGAAGCTAACGCGTTTGTTTCGCAGGCAGTTGAAGCTGAATCATGTATATCAAAAGTATTTGAAGCTAAACTATTCGTTTCGCATGGATTCGAAGATAAGCCTTCCACTTCGCATTGATTTGAAGCTAAATCATGTGTTCCGCATGGATTTGAAGCTGACTCGTTTGTTTCGCATGCAGTTGAAGCTGAATCATGTATATCACAAGTATTTGCGGCTAAACCATTTGTTTCGCATGGATTCGAAGGTAACCCTTCTACTTCGCATTGATTTTAATCTAAATCATGTGTTTCGCATGGATTTGAAGCTACCGCGTTTGTTTCGCATGCTGTTGAAGCTAAATCATGTATATCACAAGTATTTGAAGCTAAACCATTTGTTTCGCATGGATTCGAAGATAAGCCTCCTACTTCGCATTGATTTGAAGCTAAATCATGTATTCGCATGGATTTGAAGCAAACTCGTTTGCTTCGCATGCTGTTGAAGCTAAATGAAGTGTATCACAAGTATTTGAAGCTAAACCATTTGTTTCGCATGGATTCGAAGATCAGCCTTCTACTTCGCATTGATTTGAAGCTAAATTATGTGTTCCGCATGGATTTAAAGCTGACTCGTTTGTTTCGCATGCTGTTGAAACTAAATCATGTATATCACAACTATTTGAAGCTAAACCATTTGCTTCGCATGGATTCGAAGATCAGCCTTCTACTTCGCATTGATTAGATGCTAAATCATGTGTTTCGCATGGGTTTGAAGCTAACTCGTTTGTTTCCCTGCATTTGAAGACATATCACTTATATTTTCAAGTATGTGAAGCTAAATCATGTGTTTCGCATGGATTTGAATCTAACTCGTTTGTTTCGCATGCTGTTGAAACTAAATCATGTATATCACAAGTATTTGAAGCTAAACCATTTGTTTCGCATGGATTCGAAGATAAGCCTCCTACCTCGCATTGATTTGAAGCTAAATCATTTGTTTCGCATGGAGTTGAATCTAACTCGTTTGTTTCGCATGCTGTTGAAACTAAATCATGTATATCACAAGTATTTGAAGCTAAACCATTTGCTTCGCATGGATTCGAAAATAAGCCTTCTACTTCGCATTGATTAGATGCTAAATCATGTGTTTCGCATGGGTTTGAAGCTAACTCGTTTGTTTCGCCTGCATTTGAAGCCATATCACTTATATTTTCAAGTATGTGAAGCTAAATCATTCGTTTTGCATGGATTCGAAGATAAGCCTTCCACTTCGCATTGATTTGAAGCTAAATTATGTGTTCCGCATGGATTTGAAGCTGACTCGTTTGTTTCGCATGCAGTTGAAGCTGAATCATGTATATCACAAGTATTTGCGGCTAAACCATTTGTTTCGCATGGATTCGAAGGTAACCCTTCTACTTCGCATTGATTTTAATCTAAATCATGTGTTTCGCATGGATTTGAAGCTAACTCGTTAGTTTCGCATTCTGTTGAAGCTAAATCAAGTGTATCACAAGTATTTGAAGCCAAACCATTTGCTTCGCATGGATTCGAAGATCAGCCTTCTACTTCGCATGTATTAGATGGTAAATCATGCGTTTCGCATGGATTTGAAGCTAACTCGTTTGTTTCGCATACTGTTGAAGCTAAATCATGCATATCACAAGTATTTGTAGCTAAACCATTTGTTTCGCATGGATTTGAAGCTAAGCCATCAACTTCGCGTTGACTTGATGCTTATTCATGTGTTTCGCATGGATTTGAAGCTAACTCGTTTGTTTCGCAGGCAGTTGAAGCTGAATCATGTATATCAAAAGTATTTGAAGCTAAACTATTCGCTTCGCATGGATTCGAAGATAAGCCTTCCACTTCGCATTGATTTGAAGCTAAATCATGTGTTCCGCATGGATTTGAAGCTGACTCGTTTGTTTCGCATGCAGTTGAAGCTGAATCATGTATATCACAAGTATTTGCGCCTAAACCATTTGTTTCGCATGGATTCGAAGGTAACCCTTCTACTTCGCATTGATTTGAAGCTAAATCATTTGTTTCGCATGGATTTGAATCTAACTCGTTTGTTTCGCATGCTGTTGAAACTAAATCATGTATATCACAAGTATTTGAAGCTAAACCATTTGCTTCGCATGGATTCGAAAATCAGCCTTCTACTTCGCATTGATTAGATGCTAAATCATGTGTTTCGCATGGGTTTGAAGCTAACTCGTTTGTTTCGCCTGCATTTGAAGCCATATCACTTATATTTTCAAGTATGTGAAGCTAAATCATTCGTTTTGCATGGATTTGAAGCTAAGCCATCAACTTCGCGTTGACTTGATGCTTATTCATGTGTTTCGCATGGATTTGAAGCTAACTCGTTTGTTTCGCAGGCAGTTGAAGCTGAATCATATATATCAAAAGTATTTGAAGCTAAAATATTCGTTTCGCATGGATTCGAAGATAAGCCTTCCACTTCGCATTGATTTGAAGCTAAATCATGTGTTCCGCATGGATTTGAAGCTGACTCGTTTGTTTCGCATGCAGTTGAAGCTGAAACATGTATATCACAAGTATTTGCGGCTAAACCATTTGTTTCGCATGGATTCGAAGGTAACCCTTCTACTTCGCATTGATTTGAAGCTAAATCATTTGTTTCGCATGGATTTGAATCTAACTCGTTTGTTTCGCATGCTGTTGAAACTAAATCATGTATATCACAAGTATTTGAAGCTAAACCATTTGCTTCGCATGGATTCGAAAATCAGCCTTCTACTTCGCATTGATTAGATGCTAAATCATGTGTTTCGCATGGGTTTGAAGCTAACTCGTTTGTTTCGCCTGCATTTGAAGCCATATCACTTATATTTTCAAGTATGTGAAGCTAAATCATTCGTTTTGCATGGATTTGAAGCTAAGCCATCAACTTCGCGTTGACTTGATGCTTATTCATGTGTTTCGCATGGATTTGAAGCTAACTCGTTTGTTTCGCAGGCAGTTGAAGCTGAATCATGTATATCAAAAGTATTTGAAGCTAAAATATTCGTTTCGCATGGATTCGAAGATAAGCCTTCCACTTCGCATTGATTTGAAGCTAAATCATGTGTTCCGCATGGATTTGAAGCTGACTCGTTTGTTTCGCATGTAGTTGAAGCTGAATCATGTATATCACAAGTATTTGCGGCTAAACCATTTGTTTCGCATGGATTCGAAGGTAACCCTTCTACTTCGCATTGATTTTAATCTAAATCATGTGTTTCGCATGGATTTGAAGCTAACTCGTTTGTTTCGCATGCTGTTGAAGCTAAATCATGTATATCACAAGTATTTGAAGCTAAACCATTTGTTTTGCATGGATTCGAAGATAAGCCTCCTACTTCGCATTGATTTGAAGCTAAATCATGTGTTCGCATGGATTTGAAGCTAACTCGTTTGCTTCGCATGCTGTTGAAGTTAAATCAAGTGTATCACAAGTATTTGATGCTAAACCATTTGTTTCGCATGGATTCGAAGATCAGCCTTCTACTTCGCATTGATTAGATGCTAAATCATGTGTTTCGCATGGATTTGAAGCTAACTCGTTTGTTTCGCATGCTGTTGAAACTAAATCATGTATATCACAAGTATTTGAAGCTATATCACTTATATTCACAAGTATGTGAAGCTAAATCATTCTTTTCGCATTTATTTGAAGCAAAGCCATCAACTTCGCGTTGACTTGATACTAAATCATGTTTTTCGTTTGGACTTGAAGCTAACTCGTTTGTTTAGCATGTTGTTGAAGCTAAATCATGTATATCACAAGTATTTGAAGCTATATCATATGTTTCGCATGGATTCGAAGATAACCCTTCTAATTCGCATTGATTTGAAGCTAAATCATGTGTTTCGCATGGATTTGAAGCTAACTCGTTTGTTTCGCATGCTGTTGAAGCTAAGTCATGTATATCACAAATATTTGAAGCTAAACCATTTGTTTCGCATGGATTCGAAGATAAGCCTCCTACCTCGCATTGATTTGAAGCTAAATCATGTGTTCGCATGGGTTTGAAGCTAATTCGTTTGTTTCGCCTGCATTTGAAGCCATATCACTTATATTTTCAAGTATGTGAAGCTAAATCATTCGTTTTGCATGGATTCGAAGATAAGCCTTCCACTTCGCATTGATTTGAAGCTAAATTATGTGTTCCGCATGGATTTGAAGCTCACTCGTTTGTTTCGCATGCAGTTGAAGCTGAATCATGTATATCACAAGTATTTGCGGCTAAACCATTTGTTTCGCATGGATTCGAAGGTAACCCTTCTACTTCGCATTGATTTTAATCTAAATCATGTGTTTCGCATGGATTTGAAGCTAACTCGTTAGTTTCGCATTCTGTTGAAGCTAAATCAAGTGTATCACAAGTATTTGAAGCCAAACCATTTGCTTCGCATGGATTCGAAGATCTGCCTTCTACTTCGCATGTATTAGATGGTAAATCATGCGTTTCGCATGGATTTGAAGCTAACTCGTTTGTTTCGCATACTGTTGAAGCTAAATCATGCATATCACAAGTATTTGTAGCTAAACCATTTGTTTCGCATGGATTCGAAGATAAGCCTGCTACTTCGCATTGATTTGAAGCTAAATCATGTGTTCGCATGGATTTGAAGCTACCTCGTTTGTTTCGCATGCTGTTAAAGCTAAGTCATGTATATCACAAGTATTTGCGGCTAAACCATTTGTTTCGCATGGATTCGAAGATAAGCCTCATACTTCGCATTGGTTTGAAGCTAAATCATGTGTTTCGCATGGATTTGAAGCTAACTCGTTTGTTTCGCATGCTGTTGAAACTAAATTATGTATATCACAAGTATTTGAAGCTAAACCATTTGTTTCGCATGGATTCGAAGATCAGGCCTCTACTTCGCATTGATTAGATGCTAAATCATGTGTTTCGCATGGGTTTGAAGCTAACTCGTTTGTTTCGCCTGCATTTGATGCCATATCACTTATATTTTCAAGTATGTGAAGCTAAATCATTCGTTTTGCATGGATTTGAAGCTAAGCCATCAACTTCGCGTTGACTTGATGCTTATTCATGTGTTTCGCATGGATTTGCAGCTAACTCGTTTGTTTCGCATGCTGTTGAAACTAAATCATGTATATCACAAGTATTTGAAGCTATATCACTTATATTCACAAGTATGTGAAGCTAAATCATTCTTTTCGCATTTATTTGATGCAAAGCCATCAACTTCGCGTTGACTTGATACTAAATCATGTTTTTCGTTTGGACTTGAAGCTAACTCGTTTGTTTAGCATGTTGTTGAAGCTAAATCATGTATATCACAAGTATTTGAAGCTATATCATATGTTTCGCATGGATTCGAAGATAACCCTTCTAATTCGCATTGATTTGAAGCTAAATCATGTGTTTCGCATGGATTTGAAGCTAACTCGTTTGTTTCGCATGCTGTTGAAGCTAAGTCATGTATATCACAAGTATTTGAAGCTAAACCATTTGTTTCGCATGGATTCGAAGATAAGCCTCCTACCTCGCACTGATTTGAAGCTAAATCATGTGTTCGCATGGACTTGAAGCTACCTCGTTTGTTTCGCATGCTGTTAAAGCTAAGTCATGTATATCACAAGTATTTGCGGCTAAACCATTTGTTTCGCATGGATTCGAAGGTAACCCTTCTACTTCGCATTGATTTGAAGCTAAATCATGTGTTTCGCATGGATTTGAATCTAACTCGTTTGTTTCGCATGCTGTTGAAACTAAATCATGTATATCACAAGTATTTGAAGCTAAACCATTTGCTTCGCATGGATTCGAAGATCAGCCTTCTACTTCGCATTGATTAGATGCTAAATCATGCGTTTCGCATGGGTTTGAAGCTAACTCGTTTGTTTCGCCTGCATTTGAAGCCATATCACTTATATTTTCAAGTATGTGAAGCTAAATCATTCGTTTTGCATGGATATGAAGCTAAGCCAACAACTTCGCGTTGACTTGATGCTAATTCATGTGTTTCGCATGGATTTGAAGCTAACTCGTTTGTTTCGCAGGCAGTTGAAGCTGAATCATGTATATCAAAAGTATTTGAAGCTAAACTATTCGTTTCGCATGGATTCGAATATAAGCCTTCCACTTCGCATTGATTTGAAGCTAAATCATGTGTTCCGCATGGATTTGAAGCTGACTCGTTTGTTTCGCATGCAGTTGAAGCTGAATCATGTATATCACAAGTATTTGCGCCTAAACCATTTGTTTCGCATGGATTCGAAGGTAACCCTTCTACTTCGCATTGATTTGAAGCTAAATCATTTGTTTCGCATGGATTTGAATCTAACTCGTTTGTTTCGCATGCTGTTGAAACTAAATTATGTATATCACAAGTATTTGAAGCTAAACCATTTGCTTCGCATGGATTCGATGATCAGGCCTCTACTTCGCATTGATTAGATGCTAAATCATGTGTTTCGCATGGGTTTGAAGCTAACTCGTTTGTTTCGCCTGCATTTGAAGCCATATCACTTATATTTTCAAGTATGTGAAGCTAAATCATTCGTTTTGCATGGATTTGAAGCTAAGCCATCAACTTCGCGTTGACTTGATGCTTATTCATGTGTTTCGCATGGATTTGAAGCTAACTCGTTTGTTTCGCAAGCAGTTGAAGCTGAATCATGTATATCAGAAGTATTTGAAGCTAAACCATTTGTTTCGCATGGATTCGAAGGTAACCCTTCTACTTCGCATTGATTTTAATCTAAATCATGTGTTTCGCATGGATTTGAAGCTAACTCGTTAGTTTCGCATGCTGTTGAAGCTAAATCATGTATATCACAAGTATTTGAAGCTAAACCATTTGTTTCGCATGGATTCGAAGATAAGCCTCCTACTTCGCGTTGACTTGATACTAAATCATGTTTTTCGTTTGGACTTGAAGCTAACTCGTTTGTTTAGCATGTTGTTGAAGCTAAATCATGTATATCACAAGTATTTGAAGCTATATCATATGTTTCGCATGGATTCAAAGATAACCCTTCTAATTCGCATTGATTTGAAGCTAAATCATGTTTTTCGCATGGATTTGAAGCTAACTCGTTTATTTCGCATACTGTTGAAGCTAAATCAAGTGTATCACAAGTATTTGAAGCTAAACCATTTGTTTCGCATGGATTCGAAGATCAGCCTTCTACTTCGCATTGATTCGATGCTAAATCATGTGTTTCGCATGGATTTGAAGCTAACTCGTTTGTTTCGCATGCTGTTGAAACTAAATCATGTATATCACAAGTATTTGAAGCTATATCACTTATATTCACAAGTATGTGAAGCTAAATCATTCTTTTTGCATTTATTTGTAGCAAAGCCATCAACTTCGCGTTGACTTGATACTAAATCATGTTTTTCGTTTGGACTTGAAGCTAACTCGTTTGTTTAGCATGTTGTTGAAGCTAAATCATGTATATCACAAGTATTTGAAGCTATATCATATGTTTCGCATGGATTCGAATATAACCCTTCTAATTCGCATTGATTTGAAGCTAAATCATGTGTTTCGCATGGATTTGAAGCTAACTCGTTTGTTTCGCATGCTGTTGAAGCTAAGTCATGTATATCACAAGTATTTGAAGCTAAACCATTTGTTTCGCATGGATTCGATGATAAGCCTCCTACCTCGCATTGATTTGAAGCTAAATCATGTGTTCGCATGGACTTGAAGCTACCTCGTTTGTTTCGCATGCAGTTGAAGCTAAAACATGTATATCACAAGTATTTGCTGCTAAACCATTTGTTTCGCATGGATTCGAAGGTAACCCTTCTACTTCGCATTGATTTTAATCTAAATCATGTGTTTCGCATGGATTTGAAGCTAACTCGTTAGTTTCGCATGCTGTTGAAGCTAAATCATGTATATCACAAGTATTTGAAGCTAAACCATTTGCTTCGCATGGATTCGAAGATCAGGCCTCTACTTCGCATTGATTAGATGCTAAATCATGTGTTTCGCATGGGTTTGAAGCTAACTCGTTGTTTCGCCTGCATTTGAAGCCATATCACTTATATTTTCAAGTATGTGAAGCTAAATCATTCGTTTTGCATGGATTTGAAGCTAAGCCATCAACTTCGCGTTGACTTGATGCTAATTCATGTGTTTCGCATGGATTTGAAGCTAACTCGTTTGTTTCGCAGGCAGTTGAAGCTGAATCATGTATATCAAAAGTATTTGAAGCTAAACTATTCGTTTCGCATGGATTCGAATATAAGCCTTCCACTTCGCATTGATTTGAAGCTAAATCATGTGTTCCGCATGGATTTGAAGTTGACTCGTTTGTTTCGCATGCTGTTGAATCTAAGTCATGTATATCACAAGTATTTGCGCCTAAACCATTTGTTTCGCATGGATTCGAAGGTAACCCTTCTACTTCGCATTGATTTTGATCTAAATCATGTGTTTCGCATGGATTTGAAGCTAACTCGTTAGTTTCGCATGCTGTTGAAGCTAAATCATGTATATCACAAGTATTTGAAGCTAAACCATTTGTTTCGCATGGATTCGAAGATAAGCCTCCTACTTCGCGTTGACTTGATACTAAATCATGTTTTTCGTTTGGACTTGAAGCTAACTCGTTTGTTTAGCATGTTGTTGAAGCTAAATCATGTATATCACAAGTATTTGAAGTTATATCATATGTTTCGCATGGATTCGAAGATAACCCTTCTAATTCGCATTGATTTGAAGCTAAATCATGTGTTTCGCATGGATTTGAAGCTAACTCGTTTGTTTCGCATGCTGTTGAAGCTAAATCAAGTGTATCACAAGTATTTGAAGCTAAACCATTTGTTTCGCATGGATTCGAAGATCGGCCTTCTACTTCGCATTGATTAGATGCTAAATCATGTGTTTCGCATGGATTTGAAGCTAACTCGTTTATTTCGCATGCTGTTGAAACTAAATCATGTATATCACAAGTATTTGAAGCTATATCACTTATATTCACAAGTATGTGAAGCTAAATCATTCTTTTCGCATTTATTTGAAGCAAAGCCATCAACTTCGCATTGACTTGATACTAAATCATGTTTTTCGTTTGGACTTGAAGCTAACTCGTTTGTTTAGCATGTTGTTGAAGCTAAATCATGTATATCACAAGTATTTGAAGCTATATCATATGTTTCGCATGGATTCGAAGATAACCCTTCCAATTCGCATTGATTTGAAGCTAAATCATGTGTTTCGCATGGATTTGAAGCTAACTCGTTTGTTTCGCATGCTCTTGAAGCTAAATCAAGTGTATCACAAGTATTTGAAGCTAAACCATTTGTTTCGCATGGATTCGAAGATCGGCCTTCTACTTCGGATTGATTAGATGCTAAATCATGTGTTTCGCATGGATTTGAAGCTAACTCGTTTATTTCGCATGCTGTTGAAACTAAATCATGTATATCACAAGTATTTGAAGCTATATCACTTATATTCACAAGTATGTGAAGCTAAATCATTCTTTTCGCATTTATTTGAAGCAAAGCCATCAACTTCGCATTGACTTGATACTAAATCATGTTTTTCGTTTGGACTTGAAGCTAACTCGTTTGTTTAGCATGTTGTTGAAGCTAAATCATGTATATCACAAGTATTTGAAGCTATATCATATGTTTCGCATGGATTCGAAGATAACCCTTCCAATTCGCATTGATTTGTAGCTAAATCATGTGTTTCGCATGGATTTGAAGCTAACTCGTTTGTTTCGCATGCTGTTGAAGCTAAGTCATGTATATCACAAGTATTTGAAGCTAAACCATTTGTTTCGCATGGATTCGAAGATAAGCCTCCTACCTCGCATTGATTTGAAGCTAAATCATGTGTTCGCATGGACTTGAAGCTACCTCGTTTGTTTCGCATGCAGTTGAAGCTAAAACATGTATATCACAAGTATTTGCTGCTAAACCATTTGTTTCGCATGGATTCGAAGGTAACCCTTCTACTTCGCATTGATTTGAAGCTAAATCATGTGTTTCGCATGGATTTGAATCTAACTCGTTTGTTTCGCATGCCGTTGAAACTAAATCATGTATATCACAAGTATTTGAAGCTACACCATTTGCTTCGCATGGATTCGAAGATCAGCCTTCTACTTCGCATTGATTAGATGCTAAATCATGCGTTTCGCATGGGTTTGAAGCTAACTCGTTTGTTTCGCCTGCATTTGAAGCCATATCACTTATATTTTCAAGTATGTGAAGCTAAATCATTCGTTTTGCATGGATTTGAAGCTAAGCCATCAACTTCGCATTGATTTGAAGCTAAATCATGTGTTCCGCATGGATTTGAAGCTACCTCGTTTGTTTCGCATGCAGTTGAAGCTAAAACATGTATATCACAAGTATTTGCTGCTAAACCATTTGTTTCGCATGGATTCGAAGGTAACCCTTCTACTTCGCATTGATTTTAATCTAAATCATGTGTTTCGCATGGATTTGAAGCTAACTCGTTAGTTTCGCATGCTGTTGAAGCTAAATCATGTATATCACAAGTATTTGAAGCTAAACCATTTGTTTCGCATGGATTCGAAGGTAACCCTTCTACTTCGCATTGATTTTAATCTAAATCATGTGTTTCGCATGGATTTGAAGCTAACTCGTTAGTTTCGCATGCTGTTGAAGCTAAATCATGTATATCACAAGTATTTGAAGCTAAACCATTTGTTTCGCATGGATTCGAAGATAAGCCTCCTACTAAGCATTGATTTGATGCTAAATCATGTGTTCGCATGGATCTGAAGCTACCTAGTTTGTTTCGCATGCTGTTAAAGCTAAGTCATGTATATCACAAGTACTTGCGGCTAAACCATTTGTTTCGCATGGATTCGAAGGTAACCCTTCTACTTCGCATTGATTTGAAGCTAAATCATGTGTTTCGCATGGATTTGAATCTAACTCGTTTTTTTCGCATGCTGTTGAAACTAAATCATGTACATCACAAGTATTTGAAGCTGATCCATTTGCTTCGCATGGATTCGAAAATCAGCCTTCTACTTCGCATTGATTAGATGCTAAATCATGTGTTTCGCATGGGTTTGAAGCTAACTCGTTTGTTTCGCCTGCTTTTCAAGCCATATCACTTATATTTTCAAGTATGTGAAGCTAAATCATTCGTTTTGCATGGATTTGAAGCTAAGCCGTCAACTTCGCGTTGACTTGATACTTATTCATGTGTTTCGCATGGATTTGAAGCTAACTCGTTTGTTTCGCAGGCAGTTAAAGCTGAATCATGTATATCAAAAGTATTTGAAGCTAAACTATTCGTCTCGCATGGATTCGAAGATAAGCCTTCCACTTCGCATTGATTTGAAGCTAAATCATGTGTTCCGCATGGATTTGAAGCTGACTCGTTTGTTTCGCATGCAGTTGAAGCTGAATCATGTATATCACAAGTATTTGCGGCTAAACCATTTGTTTCGCATGGATTCGAAGATTAGCCTTCTACTTCGCATTGATTAGATGCTAAATCATGTGTTTAGCATGGGTTTGAAGCTAACTCGTTTGTTTCGCCTGCATTTGAAGCTATATCACTTATATTAACAAGTATGTGAATCTAAATCATTCGTTTTGCATGGATTTGAAGCTAAGCCATCAACTTCGCGTTGACTTGATGCTAATTCATGTGTTTCGCATGGATTTGAAGCTAACTCGTTTGTTTCGCAGGCAGTTGAAGCTGAATCATGTATATCAAAAGTATTTGAAGCTAAACTATTCGTTTCGCATGGATTCGAAGATAAGCCTTCCACTTCGCATTGATTTGAAGCTAAATCATGTGTTCCGCATGAATTTGAAGCTGACTCGTTTGTTTCGCATGCAGTTGAAGCTGAATCATGTATATCACAAGTATTTGCGGCTAAACCATTTGTTTCGCATGGATTCGAAGGTAACCCTTCTACTTCGCATTGATTTTAATCTAAATCATGTGTTTCGCATGGATTTGAAGCTAACTCGTTAGTTTCGCATGCTGTTGAAGCTAAATCATGTATATCACAAGTATTTGAAGCTAAACCATTTGTTTCGCATGGATTCGAAGATAAGCCTCCTACTTCGCGTTGACTTGATACTAAATCATGTTTTTCGTTTGGACTTGACGCTAACTCGTTTGTTTAGCATGTTGTTGAAACTAAATCATGTATATCACAAGTATTTGAAGCTATATCATATGTTTCGCATGGATTCGAAGATAACCCTTCTAATTCGCATTGATTTGAAGCTAAATCATGTGTTTCGCATGGATTTGAAGCTAACTCGTTAGTTTCGCATGCTGTTGAAGCTAAATCATGTATATCACAAGTATTTGAAGCTAAACCATTTGTTTCGCATGGATTCGAAGGTAACCCTTCTACTTCGCATTGATTAGATGCTAAATCATGTGTTTCGCATGGACTTGAAGCTACCTCGTTTGTTTCGCATGCAGTTGAAGCTAAAACATGTATATCACAAGTATTTGCTGCTAAACCATTTGTTTCGCATGGATTCGAAGGTAACCCTTCTACTTCGCATTGATTTGAGGCTAAATCATGTGTTCCGCATGTATTTGAAGCTGACTCGTTTGTTTCGCATGCAGTTGAAGCTGAATCATGTATATCACAAGTATTTAGGGCTAAACCATTTGTTTCGCATGGATTGGAAGGTAACCCTTCTACTTCGCATTGATTTTAATCTAAATCATGTGTTTCGCATGGATTTGAAGTTAACTCGTTAGTTTCGCATGCTGTTGAAGCTAAATCATGTATATCACAAGTATTTGAAGCTAAACCATTTGTTTCGCATGGATTCGAAGGTAACCCTTCTACTTCGCATTGATTTTAATCTAAATCATGTGTTTCGCATGGATTTGAAGCTAACTCGTTAGTTTCGCATGCTGTTGAAGCTAAATCATGTATATCACAAGTATTTGAAGCTAAACCATTTGTTTCGCATGGATTCGAAGATAAGCCTCCTACTAAGCATTGATTTGATGCTAAATCATGTGTTCGCATGGATCTGAAGCTACCTAGTTTGTTTCGCATGCTGTTAAAGCTAAGTCATGTATATCACAAGTACTTGCGGCTAAACCATTTGTTTCGCATGGATTCGAAGGTAACCCTTCTACTTCGCATTGATTTGAAGCTAAATCATGTGTTTCGCATGGATTTGAATCTAACTCGTTTTTCTCGCATGCTGTTGAAACTAAATCATGTACATCACAAGTATTTGAAGCTGATCCATTTGCTTCGCATGGATTCGAAAATCAGCCTTCTACTTCGCATTGATTAGATGCTAAATCATGTGTTTCGCATGGGTTTGAAGCTAACTCGTTTGTTTCGCCTGCATTTGAAGCCATATCACTTATATTTTCAAGTATGTGAAGCTAAATCATTCGTTTTGCATGGATTTGAAGCTAAGCCGTCAACTTCGCGTTGACTTGATACTTATTCATGTGTTCCGCATGGATTTGAAGCTGACTCGTTTGTTTCGCATGCAGTTGAAGCTGAATCATGTATATCACAAGTATTTGCGGCTAAACCATTTGTTTCGCATGGATTCGAAGATTAGCCTTCTACTTCACATTGATTAGATGCTAAATCATGTGTTTAGCATGGGTTTGAAGCTAACTCGTATGTTTCGCCTGCATTTGAAGCTATATCACTTATATTAACAAGTATGTGAATCTAAATCATTCGTTTTGCATGGATTTGAAGCTAAGCCATCAACTTCGCGTTGACTTGATGCTAATTCATGTGTTTCGCATGGATTTGAAGCTAACTCGTTTGTTTCGCAGGCAGTTGAAGCTGAATCATGTATATCAAAAGTATTTGAAGCTAAACTATTCGTTTCGCATGGATTCGAAGATAAACCTTCCACTTCGCATTGATTTGAAGCTAAATCATGTGTTCCGCATGGATTTGAAGCTGACTCGTTTGTTTCGCATGCAGTTGAAGCTGAATCATGTATATCACAAGTATTTGCGGCTAAACCATTTGTTTCGCATGGATTCGAAGGTAACCCTTCTACTTCGCATTGATTTTAATCTAAATCATGTGTTTCGCATGGATTTGAAGCTAACTCGTTAGTTTCGCATGCTGTTGAAGCTAAATCATGTATATCACAAGTATTTGAAGCTAAACCATTTGTTTCGCATGGATTCGAAGATAAGCCTCCTACTAAGCATTGATTTGATGCTAAATCATGTGTTCGCATGGATCTGAAGCTACCTAGTTTGTTTCGCATGCTGTTAAAGCTAAGTCATGTATATCACAAGTACTTGCGGCTAAACCATTTGTTTCGCATGGATTCGAAGGTAACCCTTCTACTTCGCATTGATTTGAAGCTAAATCATGTGTTTCGCATGGATTTGAATCTAACTCGTTTTTTTCGCATGCTGTTGAAACTAAATCATGTACATCACAAGTATTTGAAGCTGATCCATTTGCTTCGCATGGATTCGAAAATCAGCCTTCTACTTCGCATTGAGTAGATGCTAAATCATGTGTTTCGCATGGATTTGAAGCTAACTCGTTTGTTTCGCAGGCAGTTAAAGCTGAATCATGTATATCAAAAGTATTTGAAGCTAAACTATTCGTTTCGCATGGATTCGAAGGTAAGCCTTCCACTTCGCATTGATTTGAAGCTAAATCATGTGTTCCGCATGGATTTGAAGCTGACTCGTTTGTTTCGCATGCAGTTGAAGCTGAATCATGTATATCACAAGTATTTGCGGCTAAACCATTTGTTTCGCATGGATTCGAAGATTAGCCTTCTACTTCGCATTGATTAGATGCTAAATTATGTGTTTAGCATGGGTTTGAAGCTAACTCGTTTGTTTCGCCTGCATTTGAAGCTATATCACTTATATTAACAAGTATGTGAATCTAAATCATTCGTTTCGCATGGATTTTAAGCAAAGCCATCTACTTCGCGTTGACTTGATACTAAATCATGTTTTTCGTTTGGACTTGAAGCTAACTCGTTTGTTTAGCATGTTGTTGAAGCTAAATCATGTATATCACAAGTATTTGAAACCAAACCATTTGCTTCGCATGGATTCGAAGATCAGCCTCCTACTTCGCATTGATTTGAAGCTAAATCATGTGTTCGCTTGGATTTGAAGCTACCTCGTTTGTTTCGCATGCTGTTAAAGCTAAGTCATGTATATCACAAGTATTTGCGGCTAAACCATTTGTTTCGCATGGATTCGAAGGTAACCCTTCTACTTCGCATTGATTTGAAGCTAAATCATGTGTTTCGCATGGATTTGAATCTAACTCGTTTGTTTCGCATGCTGTTGAAACTAAATCATGTATATCACAAGTATTTGAAGCTAAACCATTTGCTTCGCATGGATTCGAAAATCAGCCTTCTACTTCGCATTGATTAGATGCTAAATCATGTGTTTCGCATTGGTTTGAAGCTAACTCGTTTGTTTCGCCTGCATTTGAAGCCATATCACTTATATTTTCAAGTATGTGAAGCTAAATCATTCGTTTTGCATGGATTTGAAGCTAAGCCATCAACTTCGCGTTGACTTGATGCTTATTCATGTGTTTCGCATGGATTTGAATCTAACTCGTTTGTTTCGCATGCTGTTGAAGCTAAATAAAGTGTATCACAAGTATTTGAAGCTAAACCATTTGTTTCGCATGGATTCGAAGATCAGCCTTCTACTTCGCATTGATTAGATGCTAAATCATGTGTTTCGCATGGATTTGAAGCTAACTCGTTTGTTTAGCATGTTGTTGAAACTAAATCATGTATATCACAAGTATTTGAAGCTATATCATATGTTTCGCATGGATTCGAAGATAACCCTTCTAATTCGCATTGATTTGAAGCTAAATCATGTGTTTCGCATGGATTTGAAGCTAACTCGTTTGTTTCGCAGGCAGTTGAAGCTGAATCATGTATATCAAAAGTATTTGAAGCTAAACTATTCGTTTCGCATGGATTCGAAGATAAGCCTTCCACTTCGCATTGATTTGAAGCTAAATCATGTGTTCCGCATGAATTTGAAGCTGACTCGTTTGTTTCGCATGCAGTTGAAGCTGAATCATGTATATCACAAGTATTTGCGGCTAAACCATTTGTTTCGCATGGATTCGAAGGTAACCCTTCTACTTCGCATTGATTTTAATCTAAATCATGTGTTTCGCATGGATTTGAAGCTAACTCGTTAGTTTCGCATGCTGTTGAAGCTAAATCATGTATATCACAAGTATTTGAAGCTAAACCATTTGTTTCGCATGGATTCGAAGATAAGCCTCCTACTTCGCGTTGACTTGATACTAAATCATGTTTTTCGTTTGGACTTGACGCTAACTCGTTTGTTTAGCATGTTGTTGAAACTAAATCATGTATATCACAAGTATTTGAAGCTATATCATATGTTTCGCATGGATTCGAAGATAACCCTTCTAATTCGCATTGATTTGAAGCTAAATCATGTGTTTCGCATGGATTTGAAGCTAACTCGTTAGTTTCGCATGCTGTTGAAGCTAAATCATGTATATCACAAGTATTTGAAGCTAAACCATTTGTTTCGCATGGATTCGAAGGTAACCCTTCTACTTCGCATTGATTAGATGCTAAATCATGTGTTTCGCATGGACTTGAAGCTACCTCGTTTGTTTCGCATGCAGTTGAAGCTAAAACATGTATATCACAAGTATTTGCTGCTAAACCATTTGTTTCGCATGGATTCGAAGGTAACCCTTCTACTTCGCATTGATTTGAGGCTAAATCATGTGTTCCGCATGTATTTGAAGCTGACTCGTTTGTTTCGCATGCAGTTGAAGCTGAATCATGTATATCACAAGTATTTAGGGCTAAACCATTTGTTTCGCATGGATTGGAAGGTAACCCTTCTACTTCGCATTGATTTTAATCTAAATCATGTGTTTCGCATGGATTTGAAGTTAACTCGTTAGTTTCGCATGCTGTTGAAGCTAAATCATGTATATCACAAGTATTTGAAGCTAAACCATTTGTTTCGCATGGATTCGAAGGTAACCCTTCTACTTCGCATTGATTTTAATCTAAATCATGTGTTTCGCATGGATTTGAAGCTAACTCGTTAGTTTCGCATGCTGTTGAAGCTAAATCATGTATATCACAAGTATTTGAAGCTAAACCATTTGTTTCGCATGGATTCGAAGATAAGCCTCCTACTAAGCATTGATTTGATGCTAAATCATGTGTTCGCATGGATCTGAAGCTACCTAGTTTGTTTCGCATGCTGTTAAAGCTAAGTCATGTATATCACAAGTACTTGCGGCTAAACCATTTGTTTCGCATGGATTCGAAGGTAACCCTTCTACTTCGCATTGATTTGAAGCTAAATCATGTGTTTCGCATGGATTTGAATCTAACTCGTTTTTCTCGCATGCTGTTGAAACTAAATCATGTACATCACAAGTATTTGAAGCTGATCCATTTGCTTCGCATGGATTCGAAAATCAGCCTTCTACTTCGCATTGATTAGATGCTAAATCATGTGTTTCGCATGGGTTTGAAGCTAACTCGTTTGTTTCGCCTGCATTTGAAGCCATATCACTTATATTTTCAAGTATGTGAAGCTAAATCATTCGTTTTGCATGGATTTGAAGCTAAGCCGTCAACTTCGCGTTGACTTGATACTTATTCATGTGTTCCGCATGGATTTGAAGCTGACTCGTTTGTTTCGCATGCAGTTGAAGCTGAATCATGTATATCACAAGTATTTGCGGCTAAACCATTTGTTTCGCATGGATTCGAAGATTAGCCTTCTACTTCGCATTGATTAGATGCTAAATCATGTGTTTAGCATGGGTTTGAAGCTAACTCGTATGTTTCGCCTGCATTTGAAGCTATATCACTTATATTAACAAGTATGTGAATCTAAACCATTTGTTTCGCATGGATTCGAAGATAAGCCTCCTACCTCGCATTGATTTGAAGCTAAATCATGTGTTCGCATTTACTTGAAGCTACCTCGTTTATTTCGCATTCTGTTGAAGCTAAATCAAGTGTATCACAAGTATTTGAAACCAAACCATTTGCTTCGCATGGATTCGAAGATCAGCCTCCTACTTCGCATTGATTTGAAGCTAAATCATGTGTTCGCTTGGATTTGAAGCTACCTCGTTTGTTTCGCATGCTGTTAAAGCTAAGTCATGTATATCACAAGTATTTGCGGCTAAACCATTTGTTTCGCATGGATTCGAAGGTAACCCTTCTACTTCGCATTGATTTGAAGCTAAATCATGTGTTTCGCATGGATTTGAATCTAACTCGTTTGTTTCGCATGCTGTTGAAACTAAATCATGTATATCACAAGTATTTGAAGCTAAACCATTTGCTTCGCATGGATTCGAAAATCAGCCTTCTACTTCGCATTGATTAGATGCTAAATCATGTGTTTCGCATTGGTTTGAAGCTAACTCGTTTGTTTCGCCTGCATTTGAAGCCATATCACTTATATTTTCAAGTATGTGAAGCTAAATCATTCGTTTTGCATGGATTTGAAGCTAAGCCATCAACTTCGCGTTGACTTGATGCTTATTCATGTGTTTCGCATGGATTTGAATCTAACTCGTTTGTTTCGCATGCTGTTGAAGCTAAATAAAGTGTATCACAAGTATTTGAAGCTAAACCATTTGTTTCGCATGGATTCGAAGATCAGCCTTCTACTTCGCATTGATTAGATGCTAAATCATGTGTTTCGCATGGATTTGAAGCTAACTCGTTTGTTTCGCATGCTGTTGAAGCTAAATCATGTATATCACAAGTATTTGAAGCTATATCATTTGTTTCGCATGGATTCGAAGATTAGCCTTCTACTTCGCATTGATTAGATGCTAAATCATGTGTTTAGCATGGGTTTGAAGCTAACTCGTTTGTTTCGCCTGCATTTGAAGCTATATCACTTATATTCGCAAGTATGTGAAGCTAAATCATTCGTTTCGCATTTATTTGAAGCAAAGCCATCAACTTCGCGTTGACTTGATACTAAATCATGTTTTTCGTTTGGACTTGAAGCTAACTCGTTTGTTTAGCATGTTGTTGAAGCTAAATCATGTATATCACAAGTATTTGAAGCTATATCATATGTTTCGCATGGATTCGAAGATAACCCATCTAATTCGCATTGATTTGAAGCTAAATCATGTGTTTCGCATGGATTTGAAGCTAACTCGTTTGTTTCGCATGCTGTTGAAGCTAAGTCATGTATATCACAAGTATTTGAAGCTAAACCATTTGTTTCGCATGGATTCGAAGATCATCCTTCTACTTCGCATTCATTAGATGCTAAATCATGTGTTTCGCATGGGTTTGAAGCTAACTCGTTTGTTTCGCCTGCATTTGAAGCCATATCACTTATATTTTCAAGTATGTGAAGCAAAATCATTCGTTTTGCATGGATTTGAAGCTAAGCCATCAACTTCGCGTTGACTTGATGCTAATTCTTGTGTTTCGCATGGATTTGAAGCTAACTCGTTTGTTTCGCAGGCAGTTGAAGCTGAATCATGTATATCAAAAGTATTTGAAGCTAAACCATTCGTTTCGCATGGATTCGAAGATAAGCCTTCCACTTCGCATTGATTTGAAGCTAAATCATGTGTTCCGCATGGATTTGAAGCTGACTCGTTTGTTTCGCATGCAGTTGAAGCTGAATCATGTATATCACAAGTATTTGCGGCTAAACCATTTGTTTCGCATGGATTCGAAGATTAGCCTTCTACTTCGCATTGATTAGATGCTAAATCATGTGTTTAGCATGGGTTTGAAGCTAACTCGTTTGTTTCGCCTGCATTTGAAGCTATATCACTTATATTAACAAGTATGTGAATCTAAATCATTCGTTTTGCATGGATTTGAAGCTAAGCCATCAACTTCGCGTTGACTTGATGCTAATTCATGTGTTTCGCATGGATTTGAAGCTAACTCGTTTGTTTCGCAGGCAGTTGAAGCTGAATCATGTATATCAAAAGTATTTGAAGCTAAACTATTCGTTTCGCATGGATTCGAAGATAAGCCTTCCACTTCGCATTGATTTGAAGCTAAATCATGTGTTCCGCATGAATTTGAAGCTGACTCGTTTGTTTCGCATGCAGTTGAAGCTGAATCATGTATATCACAAGTATTTGCGGCTAAACCATTTGTTTCGCATGGATTCGAAGGTAACCCTTCTACTTCGCATTGATTTTAATCTAAATCATGTGTTTCGCATGGATTTGAAGCTAACTCGTTAGTTTCGCATGCTGTTGAAGCTAAATCATGTATATCACAAGTATTTGAAGCTAAACCATTTGTTTCGCATGGATTCGAAGATAAGCCTCCTACTTCGCGTTGACTTGATACTAAATCATGTTTTTCGTTTGGACTTGACGCTAACTCGTTTGTTTAGCATGTTGTTGAAACTAAATCATGTATATCACAAGTATTTGAAGCTATATCATATGTTTCGCATGGATTCGAAGATAACCCTTCTAATTCGCATTGATTTGAAGCTAAATCATGTGTTTCGCATGGATTTGAAGCTAACTCGTTAGTTTCGCATGCTGTTGAAGCTAAATCATGTATATCACAAGTATTTGAAGCTAAACCATTTGTTTCGCATGGATTCGAAGGTAACCCTTCTACTTCGCATTGATTAGATGCTAAATCATGTGTTTCGCATGGACTTGAAGCTACCTCGTTTGTTTCGCATGCAGTTGAAGCTAAAACATGTATATCACAAGTATTTGCTGCTAAACCATTTGTTTCGCATGGATTCGAAGGTAACCCTTCTACTTCGCATTGATTTGAGGCTAAATCATGTGTTCCGCATGTATTTGAAGCTGACTCGTTTGTTTCGCATGCAGTTGAAGCTGAATCATGTATATCACAAGTATTTAGGGCTAAACCATTTGTTTCGCATGGATTGGAAGGTAACCCTTCTACTTCGCATTGATTTTAATCTAAATCATGTGTTTCGCATGGATTTGAAGTTAACTCGTTAGTTTCGCATGCTGTTGAAGCTAAATCATGTATATCACAAGTATTTGAAGCTAAACCATTTGTTTCGCATGGATTCGAAGGTAACCCTTCTACTTCGCATTGATTTTAATCTAAATCATGTGTTTCGCATGGATTTGAAGCTAACTCGTTAGTTTCGCATGCTGTTGAAGCTAAATCATGTATATCACAAGTATTTGAAGCTAAACCATTTGTTTCGCATGGATTCGAAGATAAGCCTCCTACTAAGCATTGATTTGATGCTAAATCATGTGTTCGCATGGATCTGAAGCTACCTAGTTTGTTTCGCATGCTGTTAAAGCTAAGTCATGTATATCACAAGTACTTGCGGCTAAACCATTTGTTTCGCATGGATTCGAAGGTAACCCTTCTACTTCGCATTGATTTGAAGCTAAATCATGTGTTTCGCATGGATTTGAATCTAACTCGTTTTTCTCGCATGCTGTTGAAACTAAATCATGTACATCACAAGTATTTGAAGCTGATCCATTTGCTTCGCATGGATTCGAAAATCAGCCTTCTACTTCGCATTGATTAGATGCTAAATCATGTGTTTCGCATGGGTTTGAAGCTAACTCGTTTGTTTCGCCTGCATTTGAAGCCATATCACTTATATTTTCAAGTATGTGAAGCTAAATCATTCGTTTTGCATGGATTTGAAGCTAAGCCGTCAACTTCGCGTTGACTTGATACTTATTCATGTGTTCCGCATGGATTTGAAGCTGACTCGTTTGTTTCGCATGCAGTTGAAGCTGAATCATGTATATCACAAGTATTTGCGGCTAAACCATTTGTTTCGCATGGATTCGAAGATTAGCCTTCTACTTCGCATTGATTAGATGCTAAATCATGTGTTTAGCATGGGTTTGAAGCTAACTCGTATGTTTCGCCTGCATTTGAAGCTATATCACTTATATTAACAAGTATGTGAATCTAAATCATTCGTTTTGCATGGATTTGAAGCTAAGCCATCAACTTCGCGTTGACTTGATGCTAATTCATGTGTTTCGCATGGATTTGAAGCTAACTCGTTTGTTTCGCAGGCAGTTGAAGCTGAATCATGTATATCAAAAGTATTTGAAGCTAAACTATTCGTTTCGCATGGATTCGAAGATAAACCTTCCACTTCGCATTGATTTGAAGCTAAATCATGTGTTCCGCATGGATTTGAAGCTGACTCGTTTGTTTCGCATGCAGTTGAAGCTGAATCATGTATATCACAAGTATTTGCGGCTAAACCATTTGTTTCGCATGGATTCGAAGGTAACCCTTCTACTTCGCATTGATTTTAATCTAAATCATGTGTTTCGCATGGATTTGAAGCTAACTCGTTAGTTTCGCATGCTGTTGAAGCTAAATCATGTATATCACAAGTATTTGAAGCTAAACCATTTGTTTCGCATGGATTCGAAGATAAGCCTCCTACTAAGCATTGATTTGATGCTAAATCATGTGTTCGCATGGATCTGAAGCTACCTAGTTTGTTTCGCATGCTGTTAAAGCTAAGTCATGTATATCACAAGTACTTGCGGCTAAACCATTTGTTTCGCATGGATTCGAAGGTAACCCTTCTACTTCGCATTGATTTGAAGCTAAATCATGTGTTTCGCATGGATTTGAATCTAACTCGTTTTTTTCGCATGCTGTTGAAACTAAATCATGTACATCACAAGTATTTGAAGCTGATCCATTTGCTTCGCATGGATTCGAAAATCAGCCTTCTACTTCGCATTGATTAGATGCTAAATCATGTGTTTCGCATGGATTTGAAGCTAACTCGTTTGTTTCGCAGGCAGTTAAAGCTGAATCATGTATATCAAAAGTATTTGAAGCTAAACTATTCGTTTCGCATGGATTCGAAGATAAGCCTTCCACTTCGCATTGATTTGAAGCTAAATCATGTGTTCCGCATGGATTTGAAGCTGACTCGTTTGTTTCGCATGCAGTTGAAGCTGAATCATGTATATCACAAGTATTTGCGGCTAAACCATTTGTTTCGCATGGATTCGAAGATTAGCCTTCTACTTCGCATTGATTAGATGCTAAATTATGTGTTTAGCATGGGTTTGAAGCTAACTCGTTTGTTTCGCCTGCATTTGAAGCTATATCACTTATATTAACAAGTATGTGAATCTAAATCATTCGTTTCGCATGGATTTTAAGCAAAGCCATCTACTTCGCGTTGACTTGATACTAAATCATGTTTTTCGTTTGGACTTGAAGCTAACTCGTTTGTTTAGCATGTTGTTGAAGCTAAATCATGTATATCACAAGTATTTGAAACCAAACCATTTGCTTCGCATGGATTCGAAGATCAGCCTCCTACTTCGCATTGATTTGAAGCTAAATCATGTGTTCGCTTGGATTTGAAGCTACCTCGTTTGTTTCGCATGCTGTTAAAGCTAAGTCATGTATATCACAAGTATTTGCGGCTAAACCATTTGTTTCGCATGGATTCGAAGGTAACCCTTCTACTTCGCATTGATTTGAAGCTAAATCATGTGTTTCGCATGGATTTGAATCTAACTCGTTTGTTTCGCATGCTGTTGAAACTAAATCATGTATATCACAAGTATTTGAAGCTAAACCATTTGCTTCGCATGGATTCGAAAATCAGCCTTCTACTTCGCATTGATTAGATGCTAAATCATGTGTTTCGCATTGGTTTGAAGCTAACTCGTTTGTTTCGCCTGCATTTGAAGCCATATCACTTATATTTTCAAGTATGTGAAGCTAAATCATTCGTTTTGCATGGATTTGAAGCTAAGCCATCAACTTCGCGTTGACTTGATGCTTATTCATGTGTTTCGCATGGATTTGAATCTAACTCGTTTGTTTCGCATGCTGTTGAAGCTAAATAAAGTGTATCACAAGTATTTGAAGCTAAACCATTTGTTTCGCATGGATTCGAAGATCAGCCTTCTACTTCGCATTGATTAGATGCTAAATCATGTGTTTCGCATGGATTTGAAGCTAACTCGTTTGTTTCGCATGCAGTTGAAGCTGAATCATGTATATCACAAGTATTTAGGGCTAAACCATTTGTTTCGCATGGATTGGAAGGTAACCCTTCTACTTCGCATTGATTTTAATCTAAATCATGTGTTTCGCATGGATTTGAAGTTAACTCGTTAGTTTCGCATGCTGTTGAAGCTAAATCATGTATATCACAAGTATTTGAAGCTAAACCATTTGTTTCGCATGGATTCGAAGGTAACCCTTCTACTTCGCATTGATTTTAATCTAAATCATGTGTTTCGCATGGATTTGAAGCTAACTCGTTAGTTTCGCATGCTGTTGAAGCTAAATCATGTATATCACAAGTATTTGAAGCTAAACCATTTGTTTCGCATGGATTCGAAGATAAGCCTCCTACTAAGCATTGATTTGATGCTAAATCATGTGTTCGCATGGATCTGAAGCTACCTAGTTTGTTTCGCATGCTGTTAAAGCTAAGTCATGTATATCACAAGTACTTGCGGCTAAACCATTTGTTTCGCATGGATTCGAAGGTAACCCTTCTACTTCGCATTGATTTGAAGCTAAATCATGTGTTTCGCATGGATTTGAATCTAACTCGTTTTTCTCGCATGCTGTTGAAACTAAATCATGTACATCACAAGTATTTGAAGCTGATCCATTTGCTTCGCATGGATTCGAAAATCAGCCTTCTACTTCGCATTGATTAGATGCTAAATCATGTGTTTCGCATGGGTTTGAAGCTAACTCGTTTGTTTCGCCTGCATTTGAAGCCATATCACTTATATTTTCAAGTATGTGAAGCTAAATCATTCGTTTTGCATGGATTTGAAGCTAAGCCGTCAACTTCGCGTTGACTTGATACTTATTCATGTGTTCCGCATGGATTTGAAGCTGACTCGTTTGTTTCGCATGCAGTTGAAGCTGAATCATGTATATCACAAGTATTTGCGGCTAAACCATTTGTTTCGCATGGATTCGAAGATTAGCCTTCTACTTCGCATTGATTAGATGCTAAATCATGTGTTTAGCATGGGTTTGAAGCTAACTCGTATGTTTCGCCTGCATTTGAAGCTATATCACTTATATTAACAAGTATGTGAATCTAAACCATTTGTTTCGCATGGATTCGAAGATAAGCCTCCTACCTCGCATTGATTTGAAGCTAAATCATGTGTTCGCATGGACTTGAAGCTACCTCGTTTATTTCGCATTCTGTTGAAGCTAAATCAAGTGTATCACAAGTATTTGAAACCAAACCATTTGCTTCGCATGGATTCGAAGATCAGCCTCCTACTTCGCATTGATTTGAAGCTAAATCATGTGTTCGCTTGGATTTGAAGCTACCTCGTTTGTTTCGCATGCTGTTAAAGCTAAGTCATGTATATCACAAGTATTTGCGGCTAAACCATTTGTTTCGCATGGATTCGAAGGTAACCCTTCTACTTCGCATTGATTTGAAGCTAAATCATGTGTTTCGCATGGATTTGAATCTAACTCGTTTGTTTCGCATGCTGTTGAAACTAAATCATGTATATCACAAGTATTTGAAGCTAAACCATTTGCTTCGCATGGATTCGAAAATCAGCCGTCTACTTCGCATTGATTAGATGCTAAATCATGTGTTTCGCATTGGTTTGAAGCTAACTCGTTTGTTTCGCCTGCATTTGAAGCCATATCACTTATATTTTCAAGTATGTGAAGCTAAATCATTCGTTTTGCATGGATTTGAAGCTAAGCCATCAACTTCGCGTTGACTTGATGCTTATTCATGTGTTTCGCATGGATTTGAATCTAACTCGTTTGTTTCGCATGCTGTTGAAGCTAAATAAAGTGTATCACAAGTATTTGAAGCTAAACCATTTGTTTCGCATGGATTCGAAGATCAGCCTTCTACTTCGCATTGATTAGATGCTAAATCATGTGTTTCGCATGGATTTGAAGCTAACTCGTTTGTTTCGCATGCTGTTGAAGCTAAATCATGTATATCACAAGTATTTGAAGCTATATCATTTGTTTCGCATGGATTCGAAGATTAGCCTTCTACTTCGCATTGATTAGATGCTAAATCATGTGTTTAGCATGGGTTTGAAGCTAACTCGTTTGTTTCGCCTGCATTTGAAGCTATATCACTTATATTCGCAAGTATGTGAAGCTAAATCATTCGTTTCGCATTTATTTGAAGCAAAGCCATCAACTTCGCGTTGACTTGATACTAAATCATGTTTTTCGTTTGGACTTGAAGCTAACTCGTTTGTTTAGCATGTTGTTGAAGCTAAATCATGTATATCACAAGTATTTGAAGCTATATCATATGTTTCGCATGGATTCGAAGATAACCCATCTAATTCGCATTGATTTGAAGCTAAATCATGTGTTTCGCATGGATTTGAAGCTAACTCGTTTGTTTCGCATGCTGTTGAAGCTAAGTCATGTATATCACAAGTATTTGAAGCTAAACCATTTGTTTCGCATGGATTCGAAGATCATCCTTCTACTTCGCATTCATTAGATGCTAAATCATGTGTTTCGCATGGGTTTGAAGCTAACTCGTTTGTTTCGCCTGCATTTGAAGCCATATCACTTATATTTTCAAGTATGTGAAGCAAAATCATTCGTTTTGCATGGATTTGAAGCTAAGCCATCAACTTCGCGTTGACTTGATGCTAATTCTTGTGTTTCGCATGGATTTGAAGCTAACTCGTTTGTTTCGCAGGCAGTTGAAGCTGAATCATGTATATCAAAAGTATTTGAAGCTAAACCATTCGTTTCGCATGGATTCGAAGATAAGCCTTCCACTTCGCATTGATTTGAAGCTAAATCATGTGTTCCGCATGGATTTGAAGCTGACTCGTTTGTTTCGCATGCAGTTGAAGCTGAATCATGTATATCACAAGTATTTGCGGCTAAACCATTTGTTTCGCATGGATTCGAAGATAACCCTTCTACTTCGCATTGAGTTTAATCTAAATCATGTGTTTCGCATGGATTTGAAGCTAACTCGTTTGTTTCGCATGCTGTTGAAGCTAAATCATGTATATCACAAGTATTTGAAGCTAAACCATTTGTTTCGCATGGATTCGAAGATAAGCCTCTTACTTCGCATTGATTTGAAGCTAAATCATTTGTTTCGCATGGGTTTGAAGCTAACTCGTTTGTTTCGCATGCTGTTGAAGCTAAGTCATGTATATCACAAGTATTTGCGGCTAAACCATTTGTTTCGCATGGATTCGAAGGTAACCCTTCTACTTCGCATTGATTTGAAGCTAAATCATGTGTTTCGCATGGATTTGAATCTAACTCGTTTGTTTCGCATTCTGTTGAAACTAAATCATGTACATGACAAGTATTTGAAGCTGATCCATTTGCTTCGCATGGATTCGAAAATCAGCCTTCTACTTCGCATTGATTAGATGCTAAATCATGTGTTTCGCATGGGTTTGAAGCTAACTCGTTTGTTTCGCCTGCATTTGAATCCATATCACTTATATTTTCAAGTATGTGAAGCTAAATCATTCGTTTTGCATGGATTTGAAGCTAAGCCATCAACTTCGCGTTGACTTGATGCTTATTCATGTGTTTCGCATGGATTTGAAGCTAACTCGTTTGTTTCGCAGGCAGTTAAAGCTGAATCATGTATATCAAAAGTATTTGAAGCTAAACTATTCGTTTCGCATGGATTCGAAGATAAGCCTCCTACCTCGCATTGATTTGAAGCTAAATCATGTGTTCGCATGGACTTGAAGCTACCTCGTTTGTTTCGCATTCTGTTGAAGCTAAATCAAGTGTATCACACGTATTTGAAGCCAAACCATTTGCTTCGCATGGATTCGAAGCTCAGCCTTCTACTTCGCATTTATTAGATGGTAAATCATGCGTTTCGCATGGATTTGAAGCTAACTCGTTTGTTTCGCATTCTGTTGAAGCTAAGCCATGTATATCAGAAGTATTTGAAGCTAAACCATTTGTTTCGCATGGATTCGAAGATAAGCCTCCTACCTCGCATTGATTTGAAGCTAAATCATGTGTTCGCATGGACTTGAAGCTACCTCGTTTATTTCGCATTCTGTTGAAGCTAAATCAAGTGTATCACAAGTATTTGAAACCAAACCATTTGCTTCGCATGGATTCGAAGATCAGCCTTCTACTTCGCATTTATTAGATGGTAAATCATGCGTTTCGCATGGATTTGAAGCTAACTCGTTTGTTTCGCATTCTGTTGAAGCTAAATCATGCATATCACAAGTATTTGAAGCTAAACCATTTGTTTCGCATGGATTCGAAGATAAGCCTCCTACTTCGCATTGATTTGAAGCTAAATCATGTGTTCGCTTGGATTTGAAGCTACCTCGTTTGTTTCGCATGCTGTTAAAGCTAAGTCATGTATATCACAAGTATTTGCGGCTAAACCATTTGTTTCGCATGGATTCGAAGGTAACCCTTCTACTTCGCATTGATTTGAAGCTAAATCATGTGTTTCGCATGGATTTGAATCTAACTCGTTTGTTTCGCATGCTGTTGAAACTAAATCATGTATATCACAAGTATTTGAAGCTAAACCATTTGCTTCGCATGGATTCGAAAATCAGCCTTCTACTTCGCATTGATTAGATGCTAAATCATGTGTTTCGCATGGGTTTGAAGCTAACTCGTTTGTTTCGCCTGCATTTGAAGCCATATCACTTATATTTTCAAGTATGTGAAGCTAAATCATTCGTTTTGCATGGATTTGAAGCTAAGCCATCAACTTCGCGTTGACTTGATGCTTATTCATGTGTTTCGCATGGATTTGAATCTAACTCGTTTGTTTCGCATGCTGTTGAAGCTAAATAAAGTGTATCACAAGTATTTGAAGCTAAACCATTTGTTTCGCATGGATTCGAAGATCAGCCTTCTACTTCGCATTGATTAGAAGCTAAATCATGTGTTTCGCATGGATTTGAAGCTAACTCGTTTGTTTCGCATGCTGTTGAAGCTAAATCATGTATATCACAAGTATTTGAAGCTATATCATTTGTTTCGCATGGATTCGAACATTAGCCTTCTACTTCGCATTGATTAGATGCTAAATCATGTGTTTAGCATGGGTTTGAAGCTAACTCGTTTGTTTCGCCTGCATTTGAAGCTATATCACTTATATTCACAAGTATGTGAAGCTAAATCATTCGTTTCGCATTTATTTGAAGCAAAGCCATCAACTTCGCGTTGACTTGATACTAAATCATGTTTTTCGTTTGGACTTGAAGCTAACTCGTTTGTTTAGCATGTTGTTGAAGCTAAATCATGTATATCACAAGTATTTGAAGCTATATCATATGTTTCGCATGGATTCGAAAATAACCCTTCTAATTCGTATTGATTTGAAGCTAAATCATGTGTTTCGCATGGATTTGAAGCTAACTCGTTTGTTTCGCATGCTGTTGAAGCTAAGTCATGTATATCACAAGTATTTAAAGCTAAACCATTTGTTTCGCATGGATTGGAAAATAAGCCTCCTACCTCGCATTGATTTGAAGCTAAATCATGTGTTCGCATAGACTTGAAGCTACCTCGTTTGTTTCGCATTCTGTTGAAGCTAAATCAAGTGTATCACAAGTATTTGAAGCCAAACCATTTGCTTCGCATGGATTCGATGCTCAGCCTTCTACTTCGCATTTATTAGATGGTAAATCATCCGTTTCGCATGGATTTGAAGCTAACTCGTTTGTTTCGCATTCTGTTGAAGCTAAATCATGCATATCACAAGTATTTGAAGCTAAACCATTTGTTTCGCATGGATTCGAAGATAAGCCTCCTACTTCGCATTGATTTGAAGCTAAATCATGTGTTCGCATGGATTTGAAGCTACCTCGTTTGTTTCGCATGCTGTTAAAGCTAAATCATGTATATCACAAGTATTTGAAGCTAAACCATTTGCTTCGCATGGATTCGAAGGTCAGCCTTCTACTTCGCATTGATTAGATGCTAAATCATGTGTTTCGCATGGGTTTGAAGCTAACTCGTTTGTTTCGCATGCTGTTGAAGCTAAATCATGTATATCACAAGTATTTGAAGCTATATCATATGTTTCGCATGGAATCGAAGATAACCCTTCTAATTCACATTGATTTGAAGCTAAATCATGTGTTTCGGATGGATTTGAAGCTAACTCGTTTGTTTCGCATGCTGTTGAAGCTAAGTCATGTATATCACAAGTATTTGAAGCTAAACCATTTGTTTCGCATGGATTCGAAGATAAACCTCCTACCTCGCTTTGATTTGAAGCTAAATCATGTGTTTCGCATGGGTTTGAAGCTAACTCGTTTGTTTCGCATGCTGTTGAAACTAAATCATGTATATCACAAGTATTTGAAGCTAAACCATTTGCTTCGCCTGGATTCGAAGATCATCCTTCTACTTCGCATTGATTAGATGCTAAATCATGTGTTTCGGATGGATTTGAAGCTAACTCGTTTGTTTCGCATGCTGTTGAAGCTAAGTCATGTATATCACAAGTATTTGAAGCTAAACCATTTGTTTCGCATGGATTCGAAGATAAACCTCCTACCTCGCTTTGATTTGAAGCTAAATCATGTGTTTCGCATGGGTTTGAAGCTAACTCGTTTGTTTCGCATGCTGTTGAAACTAAATCATGTATATCACAAGTATTTGAAGCTAAACCATTTGCTTCGCCTGGATTCGAAGATCATCCTTCTACTTCGCATTGATTAGATGCTAAATCATGTGTTTAGCATGGGTTTGTAGCTAACTCGTTTGTTTCGCCTGCATTTGAAGCTATATCACTTATATTCACAAGTATGTGAAGCTAAATCATTCGTTTCGCATTTATTTGAAGCAAAGCCATCAACTTCGCGTTGACTTGATACTAAATCATGTTTTTCGTTTGGACTTGAAGCTAACTCGTTTGTTTAGCATGTTGTTGAAGCTAAATCATGTATATCACAAGTATTTGAAGCTATATCATATGTTTCGCATGGATTCGAAGATAACCCTTCTAATTCGCATTGATTTGAAGCTAAATCCTGTGTGCGCATGGATTTGAAGCTAACTCGTTTGTTTCGCATGCTGTTGAAGGTAAGTCATGTATATCACAAGTATTTGAAGCTAAACCATTTGTTTCGCATGGATTCGAAGATAAGCCTCCTACTTCGCATTGATTTGAAGCTAAATCATGTGTTCGCATGGATTTGAAGCTACCTCGTTTGTTTCGCATGCTGTTAAAGCTAAGTCATGTATATCACAAGTATTTGCGGCTAAACCATTTGTTTCGCATGGATTCGAAGGTAACCCTTCTACTTCGCATTGATTTGAAGCTAAATCATGTGTTTCGCATGGATTTGAATCTAACTCGTTTGTTTCGCATGCTGTTGAAACTAAATCATGTATATCACAAGTATTTGAAGCTAAACCATTTGCTTCGCATGGATTCGAAAATCAGCCTTCTACTTCGCATTGATTAGATGCTAAATCATGTGTTTCGCATGGGTTTGAAGCTAACTCGTTTGTTTCGCCTGCATATGAAGCTATATCACTTATATTCACAAGTATGTGAAGCTAAATCATTCGTTTGACATTTATTTGAAGCAAAGCCATCAACTTCGCTTTGACTTGATACTAAATCATGTTTTTCGTTTGGACTTGAAGCTAACTCGTTTGTTTAGCATGTTGTTGAAGCTAAATCATGTATATCACAAGTATTTGAAGCTATATCATATGTTTCGCATGGATTCGAAGATAACCCTTCTAATTCGCATTGATTTGAAGCTAAATCATGTGTTTCGCATGGATTTGAAGCTAACTCGTTTGTTTCGCATGCTGTTGAAGCTAAGTCATGTATATCACAAGTATTTGAAGCTAAACCATTTGTTTCGCATGGATTGGAAGATAAGCCTCCTACCTCGCATTGATTTGAAGCTAAATCATGTGTTCGCATAGACTTGAAGCTACCTCGTTTGTTTCGCATTCTGTTGAAGCTAAATCAAGTGTATCACAAGTATTTGAAGCCAAAACCAATTGCTTCGCATGGATTCGAAGCTCAGCCTTCTACTTCGCATTTATTAGATGGTAAATCATGCGTTTCGCATGGATTTGAAGCTAACTCGTTTGTTTCGCATTCTGTTGAACCTAAATCATGCATATCACAAGTATTTGAAGCTATATCATATGTTTCGCATGGATTCGAAGATAACCCTTCTAATTCGCATTGATTTGAAGCTAAATCATGTGTGCGCATGGACTTGAAGCTACCTCGTTTGTTTCGCATTCTGTTGAAGCTAAATCAAGTGTATCACAAGTATTTGAAGCCAAACCATTTGCTTCGCATGGATTCGAAGATCAGCCTTCTACTTCGCATTGATTAGATGGTAAATCATGCGTTTCGCATGGATTTGAAGCTAACTCGTTTGTTTCGCATTCTGTTGAAGCTAAATCATGCATATCACAAGTATTTGAAGCTAAACCATTTGTTTCGCATGGATTCGAAGATAAGCTCCTACCTCGCATTGATTTGAAGCTAAATCATGTGTTCGCATGGACTTGAAGCTACCTCGTTTGTTTCGCATTCTGTTGAAGCTAAATCAAGTGTATCACAAGTATTTGAAGCCAAACCATTTGCTTCGCATGGATTCGAAGATCAGCCTTCTACTTCGCATTCATTAGATGGTAAATCATGCGTTTCGCATGGATTTGAAGCTAACTCGTTTGTTTCGCATTCTGTTGAAGCTAAATCATGCATATCACAAGTATTTGAAGCTAAACCATTTGTTTCGCATGGATTCGAAGATAAGCCTCCTACCTCGCATTGATTTGAAGCTAAATCATGTGTTCGCATGGACTTGAAGCTACCTCGTTTATTTCGCATTCTGTTGAAGCTAAATCAAGTGTATCACAAGTATTTGAAGCCAAACCATTTGCTTCGCATGGATTCGAAGATCAGCCTTCTACTTCGCATTGATTTGAAGCTAAATCATGTGTTTCGCATAGATTTGAATCTAACTCGTTTGTTTCGCATGCTGTTGAAACTAAATCATGTATATCACAAGTACTTGAAGCTAAACCATTTGCTTCGCATGGATTCGAAAATCAGCCTTCTACTTCGCATTGATTAGATGCTAAATCATGTGTTTCGCATGGGTTTGAAGCTAACTCGTTTGTTTCGCCTGCATTTGAAGCCATATCACTTATATTTTCAAGTATGTGAAGCTAAATCATTCGTTTTGCATGGATTTGAAGCTAAGCCATCAACTTCGCGTTGACTTGATGCTTATTCATGTGTTTCGCATGGATTTGAAGCTAACTCGTTTGCTTCGCATGCTGTTGAAGCTAAATAAAGTGCATCACAAGTATTTGAAGCTAAACCATTTGTTTCGCATAGATTCGAAGATCAGCCTTCTACTTCGCATTGATTAGATGCCAAATCATGTGTTTCGCATGGATTTGAAGCTAACTCGTTTGTTTAGCATGTTGTTGAAGCTAAATCATGTATATCACAAGTAGTTGAAGCTATATCATATGTTCGCATGGATTCGAAGATAACCCTTCTAATTCGCATTGATTTGAAGCTAAATCATGTGTGCGCATGGACTTGAAGCTACCTCGTTTGTTTCGCATTCTGTTGAAGCTAAATCAAGTGTATCACAAGTATTTGAAGCCAAACCATTTGCTTCGCATGGATTCGAAGATCAGCCTTCTACTTCGCATTCATTAGATGGTAAATCATGCGTTTCGCATGGATTTGAAGCTAACTCGTTTGTTTCGCATTCTGTGAAGCTAAATCATGCATATCACAAGTATTTGAAGCTAAACCATTTGTTTCGCATGGATTCGAAGATAAGCCTCCTACCTCGCATTGATTTGAAGCTAAATCATGTGTTCGCATGGACTTGAAGCTACCTCGTTTATTTCGCATTCTGTTGAAGCTAAATCAAGTGTATCACAAGTATTTGAAGCCAAACCATTTGCTTCGCATGGATTCGAAGATCAGCCTTCTACTTCGCATTGATTTGAAGCTAAATCATGTGTTTCGCATAGATTTGAATCTAACTCGTTTGTTTCGCATGCTGTTGAAACTAAATCATGTATATCACAAGTACTTGAAGCTAAACCATTTGCTTCGCATGGATTCGAAAATCAGCCTTCTACTTCGCATTGATTAAATGCTAAATCATGTGTTTCGCATGGGTTTGAAGCTAACTCGTTTGTTTCGCCTGCATTTGAAGCCATATCACTTATATTTTCAAGTATGTGAAGCTAAATCATTCGTTTTGCATGGATTTGAAGCTAAGCCATCAACTTCGCGTTGACTTGATGCTTATTCATGTGTTTCGCATGGATTCGAAGATAACCCTTCTAATGCGCATTGATTTGAAGCTAAATCATGTGTTTCGCATGGATTTGAAGCTAACTCGTTTGTTTGGCATGCTGTTGAAGGTAAGTCATGTATATCACAAGTATTTGAAGCTAAACCATTTGTTTCGCATGGATTGGAAAATAAGCCTCCTACCTCGCATTGATTTGAAGCTAAATCATGTGTTCGCATAGTCTTGAAGCTACCTCGTTTGTTTCGCATTCTGTTGAAGCTAAATCAAGTGTATCACAAGTATTTGAAGCCAAACCATTTGCTTCGCATGGATTCGAAGCTCAGCCTTCTAGTTCGCATTTATTAGATGGTAAATCATGCGTTTCGCATGGATTTGAAGCTAACTCGTTTGTTTCGCATTCTGTTGAAGCTAAATCATGCATATCACAAGTATTTGAAGCTAAACCATTTGTTTCGCATGGATTCGAAGATAAGCCTCCTACTTCGCATTGATTTGAAGCTAAATCATGTGTTCGCATGGATTTGAAGCTACCTCGTTTGTTTCGCATGCTGTTAAAGCTAAATCATGAATATCACAAGTATTTGAAGCTAAACCATTTGCTACGCATGGATTCGAAGGTCAGCCTTCTACTTCGCATTGATTAGATGCTAAATCATGTGTTTCGCATGGGCTTGAAGCTAACTCGTTTGTTTCGCCTGCATTTGAAGTCATATCACTTATATTTTCAAGTATGTGAAGCTAAATCATTCGTTTTGCATGGATTTGAAGCTAAGCCATCAACTTCGCGTTGACGTGATGCTAATTCATGTGTCTCGCATGGATTTGAAGCTAACTCGTTTGTTTAGCATGCAGTTGAAGCTGAATCATGTATATCAAAAGTATTTGAAGCTAAACTATTCGTTTCGCATGGATTCGAAGATAAGCCTTCCACTTCGCATTGATTTGAAGCTAAATCATTCGTTTTGCATGGATTTGAAGCTAAGCCATCAACTTCGCGTTGACGTGATGCTAATTCATGTGTCTCGCATGGATTTGAAGCTAACTCGTTTGTTTAGCATGCAGTTGAAGCTGAATCATGTATATCAAAAGTATTTGAAGCTAAACTATTCGTTTCGCATGGATTCGAAGATAAGCCTTCCACTTCGCGTTGACTTGATACTAAATCATGTTTTTCGTTTGGACTTGAAGCTAACTCGTTTGTTTAGCATGTTGTTGAAGCTAAATCATGTATATCACAAGTATTTGAAGCTATATCATATGTATCGCATGGATTCGAAGATAACCCTTCTAATTCGCATTGATTTGAAGCTAAATCATGTGTTTTCGCATGGATTTGAAGCTAACTCGTTTGTTTCGCATGCTGTTGAAGCTAAGTCATGTATATCACAAGTATTTGAAGCTAAACCATTTGTTTCGCATGGATTCGAAGATAAGCCTCCTACCTCGCATTGATTTGAAGCTAAATCATGTGTTCGCATGGACTTGAAGCTACCTCGTTTGTTTCGCATTCTGTTGAAGCTAAATCAAGTGTATCACAAGTATTTGAAGCCAAACCATTTGTTTCGCATGGATTCGAAGATAAGCCTCCTACCTCGCATTGATTTGAAGCTAAATCATGTGTTCGCATGGACTTGAAGCTACCTCGTTTATTTCGCATTCTGTTGAAGCTAAATCAAGTGTATCACAAGTATTTGAAGCCAAACCATTTGCTTCGCATGGATTCGAAGATCAGCCTTCTACTTCGCATTGATTTGAAGCTAAATCATGTGCTTCGCATGGATTTGAATCTAACTCGTTTGTTTCGCATGCTGTTGAAACTAAATCATGTATATCACAAGTATTTGAAGCTAAACCATTTGTTTCGCATGGATTCGAAGATCAGCCTTCTACTTCGCATTGATTAGATGCTAAATCATGTGTTTCGCATGGGTTTGAAGCTAACTCGTTTGTTTCGCATGCATTTGAAGCCATATCACTTATATATTCAAGTATGTGAAGCTAAATCATTCGTTCTGCATGGATTTGAAGCTAAGCCATCAACTTCGCGTTGACTTGATGCTTATTCATGTGTTTCGCATGGATTTGAAGCTAACTCGTTTGCTTCGCATGCTGTTGAAGCTAAATAAAGTGTATCACAAGTATTTGAAGCTAAACCATTTGTTTCGCATAGATTCGAAGATCAGCCTTCTACTTCGCATGGATTCGAAGATAACCCTTCTAATTCGCATGGATTTGAAGCTGACTCGTTTGTTTCGCATGCTGTTGAAGCTAAATCATGTATATCACAAGTATTTGAAGCTATATCATTTGTTTCGCATGGATTCGAAGATTAGCCTTCTACTTCGCATTGATTAGATGCTAAATCATGTGTTTAGCATGGGTTTGTAGCTAACTCGTTTGTTTCGCCTGCATTTGAAGCTATATCACTTATATTCACAAGTATGTGAAGCTAAATCATTCGTTTCGCATTTATTTGAAGCAAAGCCATCAACTTCGCGTTGACTTGATACTAAATCATGTTTTTCGTTTGGACTTGAAGCTAACTCGTTTGTTTAGCATGTTGTTGAAGCTAAATCATGTATATCACAAGTATTTGAAGCTATATCATATGTTTCGCATGGATTCGAAGATAACCCTTCTAATTCGCATTGATTTGAAGCTAAATCATGTGTGCGCATGGACTTGAAGCTACCTCGTTTGTTTCGCATTCTGTTGAAGCTAAATCAAGTGTATCACAAGTATTTGAAGCCAAACCATTTGCTTCGCATGGATTCGAAGATCAGCCTTCTACTTCGCATTCATTAGATGGTAAATCATGCGTTTCGCATGGATTTGAAGCTAACTCGTTTGTTTCGCATTCTGTTGAAGCTAAATCATGCATATCACAAGTATTTGAAGCTAAACCATTTGTTTCGCATGGATTCGAAGATAAGCCTCCTACCTCGCATTGATTTGAAGCTAAATCATGTGTTCGCATGGATTTGAAGCTACCTCGTTTGTTTCGCAGGCAGTTGAAGCTGAATCATGTATATCAAAAGTATTTGAAGCTAAACTATTCGTTTCGCATGGATTCGAAGATAAGCCTTCCACTTCGCATTGATTTGAAGCTAAATCATGTGTTCCGCATGGATTTGAAGCTGACTCCTTTGTTTCGCATGCAGTTGAAGCTGAATCATGTATATCACAAGTATTTGCGGCTAAACCATTTGTTTCGCATGGATTCGAAGATAACCCTTCTAATTCGCATTGATTTGAAGCTAAATCATGTGTTTCGCATGGATTTGAAGCTAACTCGTTTGTTTCGCATGCTGTTGAAACTAAATCATGTATATCACAAGTATTTGAAGCTAATCCATTTGCTTCGCATGGATTCGAAGATCATCCTTCTACTTCGCATTCATGAGATGCTAAATCATGTGTTTCGCATGGGTTTGAAGCTAACTCGTTTGTTTCGCCTGCATTTGAAGCCATATCACTTATATTTTCAAGTATGTGAAGCTAAATCATTCGTTTTGCATGGATTTGAAGCTAAGCCATCAACTTCGCGTTGACTTGATGCTAATTCTTGTGTTTCGCATGGATTTGAAGCTAACTCGTTTGTTTCGCAGGCAGTTGAAGCTGAATCATGTATATCAAAAGTTTTTGAAGCTAAACTATTCGTTTCGCATGGATTCGAAGATAAGCCTTCCACTTCGCATTGATTTGAAGCTAAATCATGTGTTCCGCATGGATTTGAAGCTGACTCGTTTGTTTCGCATGCAGTTGAAGCTGAATCATGTATATCACAAGTATTTGCGGCTAAACCATTTGTTTCGCATGGATTCGAAGGTAACCCTTCTACTTCGCATTGATTTGAAGCTAAATCATGTGTTTCGCATGGATTTGAATCTAACTCATTTGTTTCGCATGCTGTTGAAACTAAATCATGTATATCACAAGTATTTGAAGCTAAACCATTTGCTTCGCATGGATTTGAAGCTAACTCGTTTGTTCAGCATGTTGTTGAAGATAAATCATGTATATCACAAGTATTTGAAGCTATATCATATGTTTCTCATGGATTCGAAGATAACCCTTCTAATTCGCATTGATTTGAAGCTAAATCATGTGTTTCGCATGGATTTGAAGCTAACTCGTTTGTTTCGCATGCTGTTGAAGCTAAGTCATGTATATCACAAGTATTTTTAGCTAAACCATTTGTTTCGCATGGATTGGAAGATAAGCCTCCTACCTCGCATTGATTTGAAGCTAAATCATGTGTTCGCATGGACTTGAAGCTACCTCGTTTGTTTCGCATTCTGTTGAAGCTAAATCAAGTGTATCACAAGTTTTTGAAGCTAAACCATTTGCTTCGCATGGATTCGAAGGTCAGCCTTCTACTTCGCATTGATTAGATGCTAAATCATGTGTTTCGCATGGGTTTGAAGCTAACTCGTTTGATTCGCCTGCATTTGAAGCCATATCACTTATATTTTCAAGTTTGTGAAGCTAAATCATTCGTTTTGCATGGATTTGAAGCTGAGCCATCAACTTCGCGTTGACGTGATGCTAATTCATGTGTTTCGCATGGATTTGAAGCTAACTCGTTTGTTTAGCATGCAGTTGAAGCTGAATCATGTATATCAAAAGTATTTGAAGATAAACTATTCGTTTCGCATGGATTCGAAGATAAGCCTTCCACTTCGCAATGATTTGAAGCTAAATCATGTGTTTCGGGTGGATTTGAAGCTAACTCGTTTGTTTCGCATGCTGTTGAAGCTAAGTCATGTATATCACAAGTATTTGAAGCTAAACCATTTGTTTCGCATGGATTCGAAGATAAGCCTCCTACCTCGCATTGATTTGAAGCTAAATCATGTGTTCGCATGGACTTGAAGCTACCTCGTTTGTTTCGCATTCTGTTGAAGCTAAATCAAGTGTATCACAAGTATTTGAAGCCAAACCATTTGCTTCGCATGGATTCGAAGATCAGCCTTCTACTTCGCATTTATTAGATGGTAAATCATGCGTTTCGCATGGATTTGAAGCTAACTCGTTTGTTTCGCATACTGTTGAAGCTAAATCATGCATATCACAAGTATTTGAAGCTAAACCATTTGTTTCGCATGGATTCGAAGATACGCCTCCTACTTCGCATTGATTTGAAGCTAAATCATGTGTTCGCATGGATTTGAAGCTACCACGTTTGTTTCGCAGGCAGTTGAAGCTGAATCATGTATATGAAAAGTATTTGAAGCTAAACTATTCGTTTCGCATGGATTCGAAGATAAGCCTTCTACTTCGCATTGATTTTAATCTAAATCATGTGTATCGCATGGATTCGAAGATAACCCTTCTAATTCGCATTGATTTGAAGCTAAATCATGTGTTTCGCATGGATTTGAAGCTAACTCGTTTGTTTCGCATGCAGTTGAAGCTGAATCATTTATATCACAAGTATTTGCGGCTAAACCATTTGTTTCGCATGGATTCGAAGATAACCCTTCTAATTCGCATTGATTTGAAGCTAAATCATGTGTTTCGCATGGATTTGAAGCTAACTCGTTTGTTTCGCATGCTGTTGAAGCTAAGTCATGTATATCACAAGTATTTGAAGCTAAACCATTTGTTTCGCATGGATTCGAAGATAAGCCTCCTACTTCGCATTGATTTGAAGCTAAATCATGTGTTCGCATGGATTTGAAGCTAACTCGTTTGTTTAGCATACAGTTGAAGCTGAATCATGTATATGTCAAAAGTATTTGAAGCTAAACTATTCGTTTCGCATGGATTCGAAGATAAGCCTTCCACTTCGCATTGATTTGAAGCTAAATCATGTGTTTCGGATGGATTTGAAGCTAACTCGTTTGTTTCGCATGCTGTTGAAACTAAATCATGTATATCACAAGTATTTGAAGCTAATCCATTTGCTTCGAATGGATTCGAAGATCATCCTTCTACTTCGCATTCATGAGATGCTAAATCATGTGTTTCGCATGGATTTGAAGCTAACTCGTTTGTATCGCATGCTGTTGAAGCTAAGTCATGTATATCACAAGTATTTGCGGCTAAACCATTTGTTTCGCATGGATTCGAAGGTAACCCTTCTACTTCGCATTGATTTGAAGCTAAATCATGTGTTTCGCATGGATTTGAATCTAACTCGTTTGTTTCGCATGCTGTTGAAACTAAATCATGTATATCACAAGTATTTGAAGCTAATCCATTTGCTTCGAATGGATTCGAAGATCATCCTTCTACTTCGCATTCATGAGATGCTAAATCATGTGTTTCGCATGGATTTGAAGCTAACTCGTTTGTATCGCATGCTGTTGAAGCTAAGTCATGTATATCACAAGTATTTGCG